>NC_072487.1:44036789-44336789 GCF_027574615.1 Eptesicus fuscus | reverse complement strand
AGCTAAGATTTGGAAACAGCCTAGGTGCCCATCAGCAGATGACTGGATCAGAAAACTGTGGTACATCTACACAATGGAATACTATGCTGCCATACAAAAGAAGGAATTCTCATCATTTGCAGCAACCTGGATGGAATTGGAGAACATTATGCTAAGTGAAATAAGCCAGTCAATGAAAGAAAAATACCACATGATCTCACTCATTTATGGATAGTAAAGAACATTATAAACTGATGAACAAAAAGATAGATACAGAGACAGTAAAGCATCAAACAGACTGTCAAATTACAGGGGGAAAGTTAGGGAGAGGTGGGGGAGATAAGAAATCAAACGAAGGACTTGTATGCATGCATATAAGCATAAACAATGGACGCAAAACTCTGGGGGGTGAGGGCATGTATGGGTGGGGGGTGGGGGGACAATGGTAAGATATGTACACATATAATACCTCAATAAAAAAAATGTCAAAAAAAATTAAAAAAATAAAATCCTATCTAATAAAGAGGGAATATGCTAATTGACTATGATGCCCTCACAAAGAAGGTGGCACCCATAGCCAATAAGGAGGGAATATGCTAATTGACTGCCACGCCCTCAAAGATGGCGGCATCCACAGCCACAAGATGGCGGCGCCTAGTCCCCTCAGTCCCGCAAGGGCGGCAGGCGCATGGCACAGCTGGTCCCGCCCCTGTCTCCTCATCCCCCCAGCCATCCAGGGCCGGCCCAAGGCGCAGGCAAGCCTTGGATGGCAGCTGCCCAGCCTCCCAGGGCCGCCCGAGGCTCAGGTAATCAGGGCCAGCCGACGCTTGCGCTGTTGGCAGTGGCAGCAGCAGAGGTGTGACGGGAGCATTGCCTTCCCCTGATGGCTGGGTCGCCTCCCACCCCTGAGGGCTCCCGGACTGTGAGAGGGGGCAGGCCGGGCTGAGGGACCCTCGAGCCAGTGCATGAATTTTCATGCACTGGACCTCTGGTCCTATATAATAAAAAGCTAATATGCAAATCAACCGAACAGTCGAACGACCGGTCGCTATGACGTGCACTGACCACCAGGGGGCAGACGTTCAATGCAGGAGCTTTCCCCTGGCCTCACGGCTGCTGAGCACAGCTGTGGTGGTGGGAGCCTCTCCCACCTCTGCAGCAGTGCTAAGGATGTCCAACTGATGGCTTAAGCTCGCTCCCCGGAGAGATAGGGCCTAAGCCATCAGTTGGATATCCCCCAAGGGCTCCCGGACTGTGAGAGGGCGCAGACCAGGCTGAGGAACCCCCCCCGAAGTGCACGAATTTTGTGCACCAAGCCTCTAGTATTTTATATAAGCCTTTTGAGGTTGTTTAAAAATGTGTATTTATTACTTTGATGAAAAGAAACAAGTTAAATAAAAAAAAAACCAAAGAGTTTCTAGAGATAATATAAATTGTTTTAAGAAAGAAAACTGAATAAAGAGGATATGAGGCATGTGTGGCAATGTTATTTATCCAAATATCCATTTATCTCTTCCTAATAACAGAACCTGAATTTTTAGCAGGTACATTGCTATATAGAGAGTATTTTCCCAGCTTCCCTTGAAGCTAGATGGAACTAATTGTCTAACTCTTCACTAGTGAGATACAGTTGAAGTGGAATGTACCAATGGTGGATAAAAGAAAGCCACAAGTATTTTGATACTTCTCCCATTGATATTTGGAGTCTGTGCGCCCTCACCTTGAATCTTGTCAGGTTCTGAGGCTACTTTCTACTTGCCATGCTGTAAGAAGCCCACGTTACAAGCAGAGACCTTATGTAGGTACTCTGGTTAAGAGCTCTAGTTGAGTTCACAGCTAATAGTTAGCATCACCTGCCAGACACCATGAGTGAACCATTTTGTATGTCCAGCCCAGCTGAATCTTCAGAGGAGACAGCTTCATTGGACTATAGCTGCCTCCAAGTGAGAAATGACCAGTCAATACACAGAACTGTGAGAGAAAAGAATAACTCTAAGCCACTATGTTTCAGCACAGTTTCTACACAGTAGAGAACCAGAAAAGTATCATTGTGGTAGATGATATTATTATTTTTATTGTTTGCTGTCCATGCTGTGTGAGGATTATAGATCCACTAGAGGTCCGGTGCACGAGATTCGTGTGCAGGTATGGTCCCTAGGTCTGGCCTGTGATCAGGGCCATCTTCCCCGGCTGCCAGCAGCTGGCCCCACCCCCCGCTGCCACCCACCCCTGGTTCTCTGTTCGCCATTGGGTGATTGGAGCCTGCTGGCCAAGGGGAGGGACTGAGAGGTGGTCAGTATGCCTCATAGCAATTGGTCGAGCAGTCGTTCTGGTTGTTCTGCCATTCGGTTGATGTGCATATTACTCTTTTATGTGTATAGATTCCCATTGTCATGAGACCTGCAGTGCCTCCCTTTAGGAGGAGTATATTCTGTTGAGTTTGGCCAGATAACTGACTTTGGCCAATGGAATGTGAGCAGATGACAAATGGCACATCCAAACGGAATCTATAAGAGAAATTGCAAGGTTCAACCATTGTTCTCCTCTCTCTGTTCTTCAGCTTGGGTCTCTGTGTTAGTTTTCTAGTGCTGCCATAGAAACAGTATACCATAGACCAGGTGACTCGAACAACAGACATTTATTTTCTCACTGTTCTGGAGGCTAGAAATCCAAGATCAAGATGTTAGTAGGGTTGGTTTCTTTTGAAGTCTGGAATGGAAGGATATATTCCTTGCTTATTGATGGCTATCTCTCCCCCTTCATCTTCACACCATTTCCTTTCAGTATTTGTCTGTGTCCAAATTTCTTGTTCTTATAAGAACATCAGCCATACTGGATTAGAGCCCACCCTAATGACCTCATTTTAACTTAATTACCTCTTTAAAGACCCTTTTCCAAATAAAGTCACATTCCAAGGAACTGTGTATTAGGATTTAAATATATGGATTTTTTTTGAGGGGGAAATACACTTCAGCTCACAACAATCCCCAAATGGGGGGAAATGTAGCATAGAGCTACAGACACCTGTGAAGAGAGTGAGAAAGATGTTGTAAACTCTGATATTTGGAATTTATTGCCATAGCATAATCTATCATAAATCAATCAATATAGTTCTTTAAAGCAGGGATGTGGAAACCTTTTTTCTGCCAAAGGCCATTTAGATATTTATAATATCACTAGTAGCCCGTTTGCATGAAGATTCGTGCAATAGACCTTCATTCACCTGGCTGCCTGCACCAGTTTTCTGCCTGCACCGGGGACCCAGGCCTTGGCTGTGGCCACCGCCTTCTACCTTCTTTCAGGGTCCCGGTGCCGGCAGAAAACTGGTGCAGGTGAAAACTGCACCCCAGCGTCCCTGCGACCCAATTGCAGGAGCGAGCCGACCCCCCAGGTAGGAGAAGGCACCCGGCTGGCGCCCAAGGCCCGGAAAGTCCCGGGCGGCTTTCCGGGCCTTGGGCGCCGCCCGCACCCCAGCGTCCCTGCGATCGGAGCAGGCACCCCGCTGGCGCCCAAAGCCGGGAAAGCCCCGGGCGGCTTTCCGGGCCTTGGGCTCTGCCGCAACCCAGCGTCCCTGTGACCCGATCGCAGGAGCAAGCCGACCCCCCAGGTTGGCTCGCTCCTGTGATCGGAGCAGGCGCTTCCCTGCAACGGTTTCCTGGTGGGCGTGGTTGATGGGCGTGGCTTGGTTGGGGGCGTGGCTTGGGCGTAGCGAAGGTGCGGTCAATTTGCATATTTGTCTATTATAAGGTAAGATTTCCAAAATTATCAACTTAAAAATTAGCCTGCTATATTTGGTCAAACACTTAATTGATTCACCCCTAAGGCCTTAGAAGGACCAGACCAAATAATTTCGCGGGCCTTATATGTCCCGCAGGCTGGACGTTCCCAACCCCTGCTATAAAGGAAGGGGCACATTCTTCTGCCCCTCTTCTTCCTTTGTGCTGCTTGGAATAAAGGACAAGAAGGTTAACACTCTTAGTAATTATGTGGACCATGGGGTTCATGCTAGAGGTTGCTGAGCTGTTGAGGGAAAATAAACTCAAGACCATCGGCTAGTGACCTCTGGTCTGCTTTTATTTTTTTTGGGGGGGGCGGGGGGATAAAGAAATTTCTATGAAATTTAACACAGGAGAGAAAATGATAACAATACTTCCTTAATCAGAATTGTAGTCAAAGGGGAAGTAGAGCTTACTGGACAAAAAAGATTGTAACGAGAGGTTGAAGCACGCCATTGCTGTAAATGTGTGTTTTTTAAAAGATTACATTTCAACATATTAAGAAAAGAACTTGTAAATGTTGAGTAATCCTCCCAAACATGAGTTATGCTGGATACCTTAGATATGGGCAAATGCCATTTTGCCATTCCAGTTTTGAAAAAGAGGAAGAGAGATTATGCAGACTATTAAATTATGAGCTTTATTTTATTTCCTGGAGTTCTAAGAAGAGGAAGTGGTTGGGTCATCATTACAGTAACCTCATTTCCTTTTTTGACAGATATATTGGACTATGGTGCCAGGGGAAATGTGGCCAAGTATGCTATTGAACTAAAGAAAGGCATTTAAAGGGGCTTTCAAAATTTCTTCATAGATCAATTAGAGGAATGTTCGTCGAATAGAGGATTGAAAGAGTGCTTGAAGAGTGCATGGGACAATCTGAGGGTCGTTTTTTTTTTTTTGTTTTTGTTTTTGTTTTGACTCCTGCCATGGTGTCAGCTTCACCATAAGGGTTGGCTCCCCCTTGTGGTTAAAAGATGGTTTTGTTGATAACTTGCCATGAACAGAGAGAGGGTGCCTCTGAATCTTCCCTCTAAGAAAGAAGCTGGATTGTGGCAACAAAACTCTTCTCATTTTTTATTGACTCCAATTGGATCAGAAGTCCATCAATGACTCAATTACTCTGCCCAGGGAAAGGGATAATCTGCTAGGTTAGGGCTGGCCAGCTGGGAGGGAGTTGCCTTCCTCCAAAGCAGCAGTCGCCAACCAGTGGTCCCCGGACCACTGCTCCAAAGCACCTGGGACAGGAAGGGTAGGATTATGTGTGGATATAAATAGCAAAAGAGAACTGAGTAGCTGACAAAAGAAGAGGGAGTGAGTTATTTTGTAGATAAACACATTATTTACTGTTTTTGGAAGATTATGAGGGCAAGATTCCCAATTCTATAATGTAAAAATTTAAATTTTGATGAGACAGAAATTCTGATAGAGCTGTTAGGATTACATTAACCACAAAATACCCTCCAGTTAATCAGATGAGTGAACCCAAGGGACAGAATTGTTTATCATTATCCATCTTGTGACAGAGACGTATTCACCACAAATTATGATTTTGGTTTAACTATAATCACTTCTACCTGATTATAATTGACCAATCTGTTTACCTTCTTTAGAACATTAGGGGAGGATTATGTTCTCAGGATGGATAAGAATGACAACCATTCTATTTTTTTTTAATTGCAAGAGAACATGTATATGAATATTTGCATCAAATTGCTTAGGTATAGATTAAAAAGGAATTGGCTGGAATATAGTCATTTTTTAACCGCTGTTTGAAAAACTTTAGTGTGATTTTTAAAGTTGATATTGCAAAACAAGTCTCTCATAGGATTCTTAAGTGACTTGTATCATTTTATTGAGATCATAGAGACAGATTCTATTAAAAGTGCTTAGAGATGTCCAACACTTGCTTCTATATTTAACTAGTTCCTCTGTTAAGTGAAGCAAAATGTATTAAAGGTCAATAGTTAAAAAACCCTCTTGAAACTAGTTTATTCCTTATGCTGAATATTTAACTGAGGAGTCAGTGTATATAGCATATTGAAGAAAAGAGAACATAGAGTTTGGGTAGGTATTTGGTGAAATAATAGATCTGTAATTTTTTGGAAATTAAGAAAGGCCCTTTTTTGTACATAACCCACCATTCTTTAGGATGTGTTTCTGTAAAATATAAGTCTAAGGACTTTAAAAAAAATAAGTAGTTTTTTAAGATGAGATCCTGTCATTTAAAACAGAATCTAATGATGTTTCTCAGCAGAGGATTGTCTCTGTAAGCCATCTTCATCTGAACATAGTTAAATATTCTACAACTTCTTGTTACTCAAACTGTGGTCTGTGGACCAGCAAGGTCATTATTATGGGGAGCTTGTTAGACCTGCAGAATCTTACCTCCATCCTAGACCTATTGACTGTGAATCTGTCTTTTATTAAGACCAGGGGATCCATGTGCTCATCAAAGTTTGATCATAGTTTATTAGATCTCAGTTAGGGAAATTTCCACAGTCTACAGAGTATTAGCGGGTGGGGACTCATAGGCCAACCATAAAAGCCCCTCAGGTATATCACAGAATTTCCTTTTTCACTTACTGTGATGGCTATATATTACTTTTTTTTTTTTTTTTAAACAAGCTGTCTCTAGGACAAAGGCTTTGAAGTTGAGCAACCTAGGTTTGCAATCTGGATCTCCCACTTCCCAACCATCGGACTTGGGCAACTTACTTCACAGTTGAGGCCTTAGTTTTCTCATGTCTAGAAGGAATTTCCAGAATATCATTTCTAGCTGATATTGATCTTACACTGTTGTGAGGATGAATTGAGATGAGATGAGCATGTAGCCCGGGCCTGGTACATAAAAGGAACTCAGCAAATATTAGTTCCCTTCCTCCTTGCTGAAACATGCAATCTATTAAAACCTTAGAGCTGTGGTCGACAAACTGTGGCTCGCGAGCCACATGCGGCTCTTTGGCCCCTTGAGTGTGGCACTTCCACAAAATACCACGGCCTGGGCGAGTCTATTTTGAAGAAGTAGCGTTAGAAGAAGTTTAAGTTTAAAAAATTTGGCTCTCAAAAGAAATTTCAATCGTGTACTGTTGATATTTGGCTCTGTTGACTAATGAGTTTGCCGACCACTGCCTTAGAGGTATCTATTACAAATAATGCAAAGACTACAGAAAGTCTTCTACATAGCAAAGCTGTAATGTGGTTCCTATAAAACATTTGATTTTAAACAGTTCTACTGCCAAGTAAGTGATTCTCAAAAATGATATTTAAATAATTAAATAGAATTGAATTGTTTAGTGTGGTCCATCTGGATGCCAAATTATACTCACCAAAATGATGATTTTGATTTTAACATAACTGATACTTTGATGTTCTTCCTGTGTCTGATTTATCAACAGGCTTTGCTATTTCTTTGCTATTCAGCTTTTGCTCAGTGACTGCTTCTGGGTTCCACTAAAACGTCGTCATCTTGCTAATTTTCCTTGACTTCCCTACAATGTTTTCTAATGAGTAGTCAAAGTGGTCCATTCCCTGGTATTTAGCATTGTAGCTGAATGCTGATGAGAAGCTGAAAGTCAGTCTGCGCTGAGAGCTATAATAGTTCTTTATTTTATCCTCACAGATAATATGTTTATTGATTTTAGGGAAAGAAGAAGGGACACACACACACACACACACAGAGAGAGAGAGACAGAGAGAGAGAGAGAGAGAGAGAGAGAGAGAGAGAGAGAGAAACATTGATTGATTGCCTCCTTTATGAGCCCCAACCTGGGAATGAACACACAACCTAGGTATGTGCCCTGACCAGGAATCAAATCCACAACCTTTTGGTGTATAGACAATGCTCCAACCAACTGAGCCACCTGGCCAGGGCCTGCCAATAGTTTTTGAGTTAAACTATTACTCTGTCTTGAACTCCTGGATCACACCATCTCAGGAAAGCTGCATTGTGCAATGATAGCTAAATTGCATGACAGTAGTGGAGTTGTGGAGGGACCCAAGTGCAATGCACAAACAAATTCATTTGACTGACATTGTGGTGGCCATTCAAGGACCCTCTCGCCATATGGGCTGCAGGTCTCCACAATTCCTTCCTACCCAGAGAACTTCATGATATAGGTCATCAATATGGTGTAATTTATTTTAAAATGTTTTTTTTTAATTAAAAATACAGTAAAGTAAAAAAGAAAACATAAATACCCATATTCCCACTACCCAGAATTAACTGTTAGTATCCCAACACCTCCAGAGGCAGCCACTATCAATAGTTTGGTGTGTGGTCACAATAGACCTTTATAAAAACTCTCTTCATTTCCATGATGATATATAATATTATTTCTTGAGTGCTTTTTAAAATGTCTGTGTCCATGGGCCATGCATATATGTATACAAGGTCTTTGGTTGATTACCTCCCACCCACCCACCCACCCTCATTCTTTTTGAGCATTGCTTCTCTCCCTTAAACTTTATGCATCTGAGTTCTAGCCATGCTGGCAGACCCAGTTCATTCCTTTTGGTATAGAGCTAATCAGTATCATTTAACAGTAGCAGAACTTTCAGTGTTAGAAATAGACCACATTTTACTAATCTCTTTTCAGGATTTGCAAGTTGTGGCTAATAACCTAGCAACCATCAATAGATTTGTGATGCACTGACATTTTTGCTTCTATCCTACTGGTTTGCTTATTTAACTACTAGCTGCAATCTTAATTAGAGATTAGCACATTAACTGAAGCAGTACTTCCCCTCTTGGTGAAGGGATGAATGGTATGTTGTATTCTTTTCCCTCAAAGCTGAATGGTGATGTGTGTACCCTTTGGTGAGCTCAGAAACCCTACATAACGGACAATACATTAAACAACCCATTTGGTAAGAACAGGTATAGTTCACTTAAGTATCCTCCTTTAACTTGCTGGCTATTGTTAGATACAGATCAATGAATAGATTACTTCCATGTTTAGGCAGGTCCTGGCTTACTCCAGCATGCCTCTCTCTTGGGTGGCTACAGAAGGAAGTTTCTGTGGCTTCTGCCTGTCAAGGAAAATGTGTCTACTCTTATTAGTAAAGTCAACAGAATAATGACATGAAGGCCTTTGAGGTCATCTTCTTGCCACTGTAATGGAACAGTTATTTTAGTAGGAACATTATCCTCCATATAAACTATATTTCCTAGTTGCCACAAGACTATTTTCTGACACCCTTTATTAAGAACTTATTCCAAATCCTATATAATAAAAGCATCCTGTTGGCCGTTCAACCAATCAAAGTGTAATATGTTAATGATATGCTAAGACTGCTCAACTGCTTGCTATGACATGCACTGACCACCAGGAGGCAGATAGTCGGCTGGTCAACCAATCGCTATGACGTGCACTAACCACCAGGGGGCAGATGCTACGACTGGTAGGTTAGCTTGCTGCTGGGGTCTGTCTGATTGGGACTGAGCAAGATGGGCCAGACACTCCCTGGAGCTCACCCGTGGTCCCTCCCCAGGTGGCCAATCTTCCATGTCCCTCCCTGGCCCCAATCGTGCACCGGAGGGGCCCCTCAGCCTGGCCTGCACTCTCTGGCAATTCAGACCCCTTGGGGGATGTCAGAGAGCCGGTTTTGGCTCGATCCCGCAGGCCAGGCCAAGGGACCCCACTGTTGCACGAATTCGTGCACTGGGCCTCTAGTTGTCAAATAAAAATGTGGCTGTGTAAAGCTGTACATTTAAGTGAAATATAGTACAAAAAAATTATTCACCTTAGAAGTTGAATTGGAGTCTAACATAAGGGGGAATGAGCCTGTAAGTAGGACCAGGAATGTATATGTGTGTGTGTGCACATGTGGGTATGCATATGAAATGTGTATAGAAGCCATACTTCTGATTGGTGGTGTAAACAAATACATTTAAAGAAATTATATTATGACTAGTTTTTCTGGTCCATTCCTTTCAGGTTTTTCTCTCTATTGCTCAACTGTAATCTTTGGTTAAAGTAATAAGTAAACTGTGCATTGCCCAATTTAGGAGTTTCACTGTGCACCAGCAAGGCCTCCTGCTACCCCAGAACATTGTCAACATAAAACACCTCCAGATATCTGGTACATCTTTCATAGATAAAAGATAATAAAAATAAATTATCAAAAGATCTAGTCAAAGATACTCCATATAGTAAGACACAAAAGAAAAGATGTAAAAAAAGCATACTATAAAAATATTACAATGAAATATATCCTAAAGAAACCTGAAACATTCATCAGAAAGAATATATGCACCCTTATGTTCATAGCAGCACAATTTACAATAGCTAAGACTTGGAAACAGCCTAAGTGTTCATCAGCAGATGAGTGGATAAAAAAACTGTGGTACATTTACACAATGGATTACTACACAGCAATAAAAAAGAAAGAACTCTTACCATTTGCAACAGCATGGATGGACCTGGAGAGTATTATGTTGAGCGAAATAGGCCAGTCAGAGAAAGATAAGTATTTGGAATTTAATGAACCAAACAAATTGATGATCAAAAATAGACCCAGAGTCATAGAAGCATGAACAGACTGTTGAACCTCAGAGGGAAGGAAGGCAGGAGAGGGTTGATGGGAAGAGATCAACCAATGAACTTGTATGCATATATGCATAACCCATGGACACAGACAATGGGGTGGTGAGGGCCTGGGGGAGGAGGGAAGATGGGAGCAGGCTGGAAGAGGGTAATGGGGGGAAAAGGAGGACCTATGTAATACTTTCAACAATAAAGATTAAAACAAAAACACAGAAAAATCCTATCTAATAAAGAGGGAATATGCTAATTGACTCACACGCCATCACAAAGATGGCGGTGCCCACAGCCAATAGGAGGAAATATGCTAATTAACTGCCCCGCCCTCAAAGGTGGTGGTGCCCACAGACAATAAGGAGAGAATATACTAATTGACTGCCATGCCTTCAAAGATGGCGGTGCCCACAGCCACAAGATTGTGGTGCCCAGTCCCCTCAGCCCCACCGGGATGGCAGGCACACAGCAAGGCTGGGCCCGCCCCGTGCGCCTGCCTCCGGAGTCCCCCAGTCCCCCAGTCCCCTCAGCCTCCCAGCCGTCCAGGGCTGGCCCGAGGCACAGGCAAGCCTTGGATGGTGGCTGCCTAGCAGCCCAGTGCAACCTGAGGCTCAGGTAACCAGGGCCAGCCGAGGCTTGCGCTGCCGGCAGTGGCAGAAGCAGAGGTTTTATGGAGCATCACTTTCCCCTGATCGTCAGGTTGCCTCCTGCCCCGGAGGGCTCCTGGACTCTGAGAGGGGGGCAGGCCAGGCTGAGGGACCCCCCCCTCCAGTGCATTAATTTTTATGCACCGGGCCTCTAGTATTACTGTAAAGCACATGATAATGTCAAATGCATATCCACAGTCTCAGAGAAGTAAATAGAATATGTGTCATTTTAAAACAAGAGCACAAAGAAATGATAAAAACATTCAGCCAATAAGGAGGGAATATGCTAATTGAGGGGAAAAGAGACATCAAAAGGAAATTGAATAGGAAGTATTCAGAGTTCAGGAAAGAAGTGGAAGAGATAAAATTATCACAAAAATTGAGGCTAGTATTTGGAGGTGGCAGGAGGCCTTGCTGGTGCACAGTGAAACTCCTTATGATTTAGGGCTGTGTGTGTCAGTTAGCTGATGCTCCCATCTCTGAGGCTGACTACATTTAACATTTTCTCAAATTGCAGAATCTCTCCTCTCTTCTGCCTCAGCAACATATTCTTTTAATGAAATGATGGCAAGTCTGTGTGTTTCTTTTTCTATCCTGGCCTCTGTTATTCTTGGCTGCTAAAAAGAGGGTGGGACATGGGAGAAAAAAAACTCTTCTACTTCACCATTTTATTTTGCAGACTCCTGGATCTCTGCTGCTCACATCAAGGAGTTTGGGGCCTGGGTGACATATTTGGTCTTTTCTTAAATATATTGGACATAGCTGAAATCCCAGTGGGGTTTTGAGGAAGGAAAATGTGAGCATCCCTTCAATTTTTCATATATTTTTTTCCTATCCATGCTCATCAGTTTACCATTTTCAGAGAGCAAATCACTTTCATTGAATTTCTGCATAAGGAGGTATCACCTGAGCATCAAGACTATGCACTCTCAATAAAGGAAGAAAACAACCCAATTAAAAATGGGCAAAGGACCTAAATAGACACTTCTCCAAAGAGGACATACAGATGGCCAAGTGACATATAAAAAATGCTCAAAGTCACTGATCATCAGATAAATGCAAATTCAAATGACAATGAGGTATCACCTCACACCTGTCAGAATGGCTATCATCAACAAATCAACAAATGACAAGTGCTGGTGAGGATATGGAGAAAAGGAAACCCTGGTGGTGGGAATGCAGACTGTACAGACTGGTGCAGCCATTATGGAAAATAGTATGGCGTTTCCTTAAAAAATTAAATATGGATCTGCCATTTGACCCAGTGATCCCACTTCTAGGAATATATCCTAAAAAACGTGAAACACCACTCAGAAAGAATGTATGCACCCCTATGTTCATAGCAGCAAAATTTACAATAGCTAAGATCTGGAAACAACCCAAGTGCTCATCAATAGATGAGTGCATAAAAGAGCTGTGGCACATTTATACCATGGAATACTATGCAGCAGTTAAAAAGAAGGATCTCTTACCCTTTGATACAGCATAAATGGACCTGGAGAGTATTATGCTAAGTAAAATAAGCCAGTCAAAGAAAGACAAATCTCATATGATCTCACCCATATGTGGGATCTAATGAACAAAATGAACTGATGAACAAAATAGATCCAGAGACATAGAAGCATGGTACAGACTGTCAAATCTCAAAGGGAAGATGGGCATGGGTGGGTGGGTGGGAAGAGATCAACCATGAACTGTATACATATATGCATAACCCATGGACACAGACAATAGGTGGTGGAGGCCTGGGGTGGGAATGGGGGCGGCAAGAAAGGGTCAATGGGGGAAGAAGGGGACATATGTAACAATAAAGATTTAAAAAATAAAACAAAAAAGACTATATACTCCCTAGTTGTGTGAATAGGTTAAATTAGCCCTCGCCCATCTGAAGTTCATCAAGGTCCCTGCCTACCCTATTATTAGTGCATCCAAAGGCACATTATAACATATGTGAGAAGGGCAAATATTTAGAGGAAATTGAGGTTGTGGTCTGATGCACAATTGTGTTGCTGACCGTATTTCCACCTTGATCTTCTCATATGGTAAAAAACAGGATAGTGCCCTAGCCGGTTTGGCTCAGAGCATCAGCCTGCGGACTGAAAGATCCCTGGTTCAATTCTGGTCAAGAGCACATACCTTGGTTGCAGGTTCCCCCACCCTGGTCAGGGTGTGTGCAGGAGGCAACCAATCAATGTGCTTCTCTCACATCAATATTTTTCTCTGCCGCTGCCTCTCCCACTCTCTCTAAATCAATGAAAAAATATCTTCGAGTGAGGATTAAAAAAATATATATATCCTCTCTAATAAAATGGTAATATGCAAATTAACCATCACTCCGCTACATCACGCCCACCAGCCAATCAGGGCAAGTATGCAAATTAACCCCATCCAAGATGGCTACAGCCACAGAGAGCAAGGTTTCCCAGGTAACAGAGCAAGCCAAGCTTTCCGATAGCCGTTGCAGGCCTAAGCCTCCACTCAAGCTACAAAGTTTCAATTATAGAAGGTAAACAAATTCAAACAAATGGCGGCAGAATGGAGCTTGAGAGAGCAGGCCAGGGCAGTTGGACATCCCTCCAGGAGTCCCAGATTGGAGAGGGTACAGGCTGGGCTGAGGGACAACCCCCCGCTGTGCACGAATTTCGTGCACCGGGCTTCTAGTATATATATAATAATAAAAAAATGGCATGGCTCTGAGCCAATTAAGTCATTCTCTGGAGCATAGCAATCCTGATGACCTTACCATGGGGGTTCACCTGAACATGAAGGATCTGCTATTTAACATCAAACTACTTCAAAACTGCTGATAGAATATCGTATCTGTCCTGCCGCTCAAAAATCCCTCAGTAAAAGGTTATTAAGCCTGCTCCTCCACCTCTCCCACGCTCCTCCACCTCTCCCACGCTCCTCCGTTTCTAGTGCATTTTCTTGGCACTAAGTGATAGGAATATCCCCAAACCTTTGTACTCTTCAGAAATATGCTGTACCCTGAAAAAGTGTCACAAAGAATATGTTGACAGACTTTGCATCAGGCCCATAAAATTCAAATCTAAAAAAAAATTATGAGCCTGGGTCAAAGAAGCAATTTCCAAGAAAACAGTTGGACTCCATGCAAAGGATTTTTGACACAGAACATACTCTTCTTTTAGACAATCAGTGGAAGACGAGCTGGTCCCCAGCCAGGCATAAATCTGTCCATGTTCAATTGGTAACAGTTCCTAATTGGAGAAAAGGAGGGTGGGAATGACCTGGCAAAGCAGGCTGAGACTAGCAGGCTGGGCAGAGCCAGGAGGGGAAGCACGGTGCTTGCTGCCACCCTTCCTAAAAGCCTCTACCAGGGGACTGCGCTGAGAATAAATCACCACCTTCTCTGGAGCTCAGGAAAATAAGACCATAAATAACGAATAAATGTGCCAAGTGTATTGTGGAATGGCTAGATATTGAGAGAAGAGCAGGAAGAGTGTGTCCAGGCTGGAGAAGGGAAAAAAGAGCCTCATTTTCTGAATACGTTGAAAAGCTGAGTGGCCCAATTAATTTTTATGAAAACTCCTCCCTGTACCAGGCTGCACTCTTTGATATGGGCAGGAGGCATGAATGCTCTTGACTCGCGGTGGGTAATAAATTGTAAATCGCCTTGGATGGGGACTCTGAGATGTCTGGAAGGCTAATTTCCCAAGGACTGGATTTGCTCTCCAGACTTTTCCCCTCAAACTTTCTTCCCCTGGGCTGGGACACTTAATGCCACCATCGGAAAGCAGTTTTTTGTATATATTTTTACCCCATTATGTTGCAATTTTCACATCGCATTCATTTGGCACTTACAGCATTTTTATAATGGTCTTTGGTTTATTTTTGGCTCAGTTTTACGGCTTGCTGCCAGGCCCAAACTTCTGCTGTGTAGCTGACCCAAAATAGTTTCAAAGGCTCAGATGCAACTTGATATCAAAATTTTCTCCTCATGTGTTTAAGTTAGCCCTGTAAATTTTGAAGGCCCCACAGAAGTTTTCCTGGTTAGTTATCAGACCCATAGGATGTGTTGTACGATTTTTACGTGAGGTGTGAAAGGCAGGTGTTCATGTCAATGCAGGTAAATCCAAATAAAAGATGCCTCTGTGGTAAGATGCTTTCTACAAGCCAGAAAAAACTCCAGATGTATAGAAGTAGAAATTGGGCTGACATTTAAAGGAATCTAAATATGCTACATAGCCAGCAAGGCTGGTGAGACTCCTTATGAATCTTCATCATCTGATCCCTCCTGACTATGTGTTACTACTTCCACCACCACCAGCTAATGGCAATAACTACTGTTCTCTGATCACCTATAATGTGCAAACCCTTTATGTAACAAATGGCCTTGTTAAAGTGTCTCATTAACTCTTTATGGTTGGGACTATTTTCCCCACTGTTTTATAGATGAGGGAACTGGTAGTTTCGAGTAATGGTTTCCAAACTTAGCTGTAGAATTCCATGGAGGGCTTTCAAAAATTCCAATGACATTTTGGACTTAAAGTGCCTTTGAGAGACCTAAAAAGAGTTGTCCAGAGGAGGAGTCTGGACTAGAGATGTACATTTTTTGTGACATTAGCAAGCTATTGAGGGGTAGTAATGGATGGGAGTGTCAGTAGACAAGGACTATGGAGTGAGAAGAGAAAAAACCCAGGACCAGGTTTTGAGGAACTCTAACAATTTTTCAGGTAGGGGAGGATGAATTTATGCAGGGAATGAGATGGAGCAGTTGATCTGAAGAGAAACATGTGTTATGTGCTACTTGGAGCCAAGGGAAGAGTGTTTCAAAAAGGAGGGAGAAGTCAACAGTGTCAAATGCTACTACACAGGGTCAAATGGGATGAGGATGGAAGTATCTGTTGTTTTTGTGGACATGCATGTCATCGGTGGCTCTAGAGACAGCTTTTGTGATGTATTGTTTGGGAGTAGAGGCAAAGTGGAAGTAATTTGAGAAAATGGAGAGGAAGAAATAGACATCATCTACTGAGATCATCCTGTCACCTTGTACAGTTCAGAAATGGCAGTTGTGGACAGCTCTTTGTAGTTATAGGAACCCTGGATACTCCTTCCACTCGGGAGGCTCAGATTCCTTGTCTCCTCAGGAAGTGAGTTGATTCTTTAATTCAAAACAAAAGTCACATGTGCTATCACATGAATGTAGTCAGTGGGACAGGAAGTTTAAAATAGAGAATGGATATCAAATCTGGAACACTAAGTAACTGTGTTCATTAACACAGGTTTACAAGAAAAGCCTTTGAGCATCTTCCATGTGCCAAATCACATACCATACACCCCTGTGTTAAAGAAACAAAGGTGCAGAGTGGGAAGGAACTTATGTGGCAAGTGTCAGAGAACTCAAGTCCTCCTCTCTAAGACTTGTGTTTCTTGTGTTTTCTGGTCTACAGTGCCTTATCCACCACCCAGGGGAGGACCTATCTCTGCAGAAGGCTAGTTCTCTTTGTTGTTTATATGTTTATAGACGAAGACTTTGCATACATGGGAAATTTCCATTAAAAGGACTTCTAAGTATTTGCTGTCACCACCAGGACATTCCTCATCCCCTACAGATTATGGTAGTTTCACTGTAATGGTGGCCTATTCTACCATAAGGAATGGATAGTAGCTTTGTCTGAGCCATGAAAACACTATAAGGCTAATGATAACAGGAAAAAATCAACAGGGAACAATAGAATAGGAACACATATTATACATTATATTATATCTTGGCTATATATTGACATCTCTGCAAAATTTTGTTCTGGCATTTTGTTTATATCAGTGAGACCAAAATGTGATCTTGAGAATTTTAAATGTTCTCTTATTCAAACAAACACTCTCAGTAATAAAGGCCACCATTTAAAAATGCCACCCAAATATCAAATATTTTGAAAACATTTTAGCTAGTCTTTAAAACAGTTATAGAATTTGTTGATTTTCTTTCACAAATGAGAAATTTGAATTTGTGGTGGATTAAAAATGGTTGCAAATTCTTTGCCACCCTTCCATCAGGCGGTTTGGTTTTTCTCCCGTCTCTTGAATCTGAGTTGACCTTTGAGACTGGCTTGACCAAAAGCATGTGGTGGAAGTGACACAGCATGCTCTGGGTCTAATCTTTAAGAGACCCGATAGCTTTTGCTTTTGCTCCAGCTGCCATGTAAGAAGTTCACGTACCCCAAGGGTGTCATGCTTTGAGTGAGGCCAAGGTAGCCATGTGGAAAGGCTATCTGGGGAGAGAGGGATGGGGAGAGAGAAAAAGAGAGAAAGAGAGGGGGGCGGGGGGAGAAGGAAGGTGGAGGGGAGAGAACCAGCTCTTCTAGCCATCTTAGCCCATTTTAGACATTCCAGCCCCATTAGATACTGTTCAGAGAAGAGCCAAAAAGACTAACCAACAACCAAAATCTAGGCTCCAACATATGTCCAGAGTTGGGTCATCCCAGTCATTTCCAGCCCTCGGTGGTACCCTATTTGAGGCCACAGACCTTGTAGAGCACGGACAATCTGTCCCTGCTGTGCACTGCCCTAATTCAGGACCCACAAAATTGTAACTATGGTAAGAGGGTTGTCATTTTAAACCACTGAGTGTGGAGGTGTGGTATATTATGCAGCAGTAAGTAACTGAGGGTTTCATTAAGCAATCTTGCCAATGACAGAGGAAGGAGCAGAGTCTGGACTGAAACCGAATCTGTCTGATTACAGAGCTGTGGCACTTTCTGCTACTTTGTGAGGTCTCTTCTTCTGGGACTTCCAGACTGGTGTTTAAATGTCCAGATTGGTGCTAAATTTCTCTGAGCTTAATTCCTGAGCACGTAGGAAGGGAAGAAATGTTTGTTCTTTTTCCACATTACAATAAAAAGTTAAATAATAGGCAAATAAGTTCTGAGATTAATTCTGGGTCAGCCTGCTGTTAATTATTTCCCTAGAACCTAAGATATGATTTGGTGGGAAAAGCAAAAGAAGTTCCAGATTAACCCTAGTGAGACCTTCATCCATACCCACTTTTCAGTTCTTCAAGTGAGACCATATTTTCCCTACCTTTTGATTTTTCTTTTTAAGTTTTAAAATAAAACACGATGAAGGTAATTCTTCCAGAGGAAGGAGGCAAAGGAAGAGTTGTGTAAAAACGAATACATTAGCTTCTATTCCAAATTACCATGAAGTAGGAGCCCACATAGCCATTTTGTGGGATCTTTAGGAAATGGCAGGAATTCAGCTTACAGAATGAACAGGGGATGTTCCTGTAGAAGAGGTTCTGTGTTTCTGTGGTAGTAAGTGTACCATGTGGTGATAGCCCCGTGAATAGCTCTGTTGATCAAATTCCAAAGCAAATACTCAAGTGAAATGCCACATAAAAGGCCAGACCACAAGCTGGAGGTTCCCTCTGGCACTGGCGAGTTTGCAAAAATGTCTGCGGTTTGGGAGTATGTGTGTGTTTAAACTACATATCGTTTATACATGCATCTATTTCTAGTGATGGCTACATACAAATAGCAGAAAGGCTTAGTCTCTATCTCTTACCTAATGCTGAGTAGGCAATGGCACTAAAGTTGTTGTGGTAGACTACTTCCTGGAGAATCATCATATTATCTAACTCCTAACTCTGGGCAAGGAAGACATCAATATAGAAATGCAGGGAACCATTGACTCTCTAAGGAATAAATACAGGGTGTCCCCCCCAAAATGTACACACACTTTGAATAGTTTATTAATTCCAGTGGATTAAATTGAAAAGAAAGAAGCATCAATTGAGCTATCAGCTATTAAAGTGAGTATACATTTATTGGGGGTCACCCTGTAGTTGGCATCTACGGAGGTGTTAGAAATTTCATCATTGTTTAGCAAACATTCACCCTCTCTCTTCCCACTACCTCAATGGGAGGAGTATACTTTCCCACCCTACTGATGTAGACTTGGAATTGTGACTTGTTTTGGCTAATAGAATATAGTAGGAAATGACAGTGCATAAGTTTTTTTATTTTTATTGATTTTTTTTGGATGATATTGGTTGATAAAATTACATAGGTTTCAGGTGTACAGTTCTATAATACATCATCTGTATATTGTATTGTGTGTTTGCCACCCCAGGTAAAGTCTCCTTCCGTCACTATTTTCGCCTCTTCTACCTCCCCAACCCCCCTCTCCCTCTGGTAATCACCATACTGTTGTTGTCTGTGTCCATGAGGTTTTTTTTCCTTTGCTTAATATCTTCACCTTTTCTATTCACCCCTCCAAACCCCACCCCTCTGACAGCTGTCAGTCTGTTCTGTATCTATGAGTCTGTTTCTATTTTGTTTGTTTATTTTTTCATTAGCTTCTACACATAAGTGAAATCATACGGAACTTGTCTTCGTTTGACTGGCTTATTTCATGTAGTATAGTACTCTCTAGGTCCACCATGCTGTTTCAAAAGGTAAGATTTCCTCATTTTCATGGCTGAGTAGTATTCCATTGTATAAATGCACCACAGCTTTTTTTATCTACTGATGGTCACTTAGGCTATTTCCAAATCTTGGCTATTGTAAATAATGCTGTAATGAGCATATTTGGAGTTTATTCTAGTGTATTGTATAAAAAGGTAGTCTAGTTTCATTTTTTGCATGTTATCTGTCAGATTTTCCCAACTCCATTTATTGAATAGACTATCCTCCCCCCATTATATGTTTTTGCCTCCTTTGTCAAATATTAATTAACCATAAAGGTGTGGGTTTATTTCTGGGCTCTCTATTCTGTTCCATTGATCTATGTATCTGTTTTTATACCAGTACCATGGCCTTGTAGTATAGTTTGATATCAAGTAGTGTGATTCTTCCAACTTTGTTCTTCTTTCTCAAGATTGTTGTGGATATTCAGGTTTTTTTCTAGTCCCATACAAGTTTTTGGAATTGAAACCTTGTGATGTACTGGACAATGCTCCAACTAAATGAACCAACCAGCCAGGGCTGTCATTGGTATCTGGATAGGAATTGTGTTGAACCTATGGGTTGCTTTGGGTAGTTTGGACATTTTAATGATGTTAGTTATTCCTATCTATGAACACGATATATGCTCCCACTTATTTGTATTTTCTTCAGTTTCTTTCTTCAGTGTCTTACAGTTTTATGAGTACAGGTCTTACATCCTTTGTTAAATTTATTCCAAGGTATTTTATTTTATTTTTTGATGCAATTGTAAATGGGATCGTTTTCTTAGTTTCCCTTTCTGATAGTTCATTATCTAATCTAATAATAGACAAATATGCAAATTGACCGCACCTTTGCTATACCTAAGCCACGCCCACCAGTCAAGCCACGCCCACCAACCAATCAGGATGCGTATGCAAATTACCCCAACAAAGATGGCGGCTAACTTGCATATCAAGACAGCATCAAAAGAAGCCAAGAGCTGCAGAAGGGAGTAAAGCTTCGAAGAAGCAAGCAAGTGGCGGGGGGGGGGGGGGGGGGGCGGGGAGGAGAAGGGAGGAGCGAAGTCAGGGCCGGGGGCGAAGGGAAAAGCAGGTGGGCTGGCGGAGAAGGCGGGGCGGGCGACAAGGGAGGAGCGAAGTCAGGGCAGGGGGCGAAGGGAAAAGCAGGCAGGCTGGAGGAGAAGGCGGGGCGGGCAACAAGGGCGGAGCGGAGGCAGGGTAGAGTGCAGCAGGAAATCCTATTGCAGGATTTTTCCTGCAACAGGAACGCTAGTTGGGGTATAAAAATGCAACTGATATCTGGGTATTTATTTTGTATTCTGCTCTTTTACTGAATATAAGTTCTAGTAGTTTTTTGATGGAATTTTTAGTGTCCCCTATATATAGTATCACATTATCTGCAAATAATTGCAGTTTTCTTTCTTTCCAATTTGTATTCCTTTTATTTCTTCTTGTCTGATTGCTATGGCTAAGACTTTTAGTACTATATTGAATAAGAGTGGTGAAAGCAGACATCCCTGTCTTGTTCCCAATCTTAAGAGAAACACTATTAGTTTTTGCCCATTGAGTCTATGTTGTTGCCTGTGGATTTGTCATATATAGCCTTTATTACATTAAGGTATATTCCCTCTAGTCCCACTTTGCTGAGAGTTTTTATCATAAATGAGTGCTGGATTTTATCAAATATTTTTTCTGCATCTATTCATATGGTCATATGATTTTAATACTTTATTTTGTTTATGTGATGTGTGTGTCACATTTATTGATTTGTGGATACCGTACCAATCTGACAGTGTTAAAGTTTTTATTCTAGGCCTTTACAAGCTTTGTGTATGTCCAAGTGAACCTCTGGGAGTCTCTGACCCCTTCACATGATAAGGGCTGCTGCCTCCTTCGACAGGGGCTCAGGGTGAGCCCTTGTGGAACAGAATTGTCCCAGCTGATTTGCAGCTTGAAGCAGAGCCTTATGGGTTAGTCATTGAGATCCAGTTTTGTTTGTTTGTTTTACTTAATGTCATTGTGACAATAACTGATTGAGACAGTATGTCTCAATTTTTGTGCAAAATTTCCCCCCTGAGTTTGTGCTTATGAATAGATGCTGCTTTGGGGGTTACAAGTTAGGTGAAACTCTGGAAAAAATTTTAAAATCAAGCCTTTAGTTTATTTATAGCAGTAAGTTTTCCAATGAGAAATAATGACTGTCAACTGAGGGCAGGACAGGGGGATATGAATGAGTTTACAGAATAGCTATAGACTAGGCCCGTGGTAGGCAAACTGCAGCTCGCGAGCCACATGCGGCTCTTTGGCTCTTGAGTGTGGCTCTTCCACCAAATACCACGGCCTGGGTGAGTCTATTTTGAAGAAGTGGTGTTAGAAGAAGTTTAAGTTTAAAAAATTTGGCTCTCAAAAGCAATTTCAATCGTTGTACTGTTGATATTTGGCTCTGTTGACTAATGAGTTTGCCGACCACTGGACTAGGCAACTGGGCATGAATCACAAGGGAAATGGGGCAGTTCTTCCTCTGTGAGGGATTCATAGCTGCTGTTTGAATTATGTCAGTGAAACTAATGGAGCATTGCAGTCAAGGAAGCACCCTATAACAGAGCATGGTGAAAGGGAAGGATAAGAAGACAGCGTTGTCACTGTCATGGGAAGTTGAAGGCCTACTGTTCTAAAGTGTCTTGTGTGAAGGGAGGGATCTGATTTTCCTTCAGAGTTGGTTGGATCCACCTGCTAAAGGAGGCTCTGTGTGGCTGACTCCCTCTATAAGCTTGAACCAACAGAATGAAATATTTTCTGAGATGTCAACATTTTCCCTGGACCTAAGAGTCTACCAGAGGAAGAGTGGATTGGGCAGACAGTCAACTGTGACCACATAACAACTCTGCCATTTTTTTTTCAGATCATATTTTCTAGAGGGAAACAATTTTGCCTCTTACTGTAGACACATTAGCATCCTTGAAAAAACATCAAGAATTCAGACATAGACAAAAAAATACTTCTTCATGACTTTTCTGGCTGCCGCTGGTCTCCTTGCCTTAGCTGAGTACCAGTGATAGGATGCCAGGCGAGTACTGTAGGGCTTTTTTATGAGTTGAATTGAAATGTGAAAAAAATAATCAATATTTACTAAATGACTAACATGTCCTGAGGTTGATATTTTAAGTGGCTTACTTCATTTGTTCCTTATGTAATAACTCCATGAGGTAAGTATTATTAGAACCATTTTATAGACAAAGAGTTAATTAACTTTTGGCCGCACAGCTAATTGGTAGAACTGTCTTGTAGACCCAAGGTTTTTGATTCTCAAACTAGTCTTCTTTCCATTATGCCCAAGACTTTCCCGAAATTTAATTTTTGGTTTTGGAGAAAGAATTTGGTTGGAGAGATGGTGGTTGACTCCATTAGAAAGATTAGGGTCAAGTCATTATGCTGTATATCTTAAATTTACACAGTGTAATATGCCAATTATATCTCAATAAAACTGAAAGAAAAAAGAGAAACAGATTAGGGGAATGCAAGTGAAGGCAGCTCAGACTTTGTTGTGGAGTAGGAGCAAGACAGGTGGATGGATGAAATCAGCCTCAGGCTTCTTGCAGAGCCTTGAAACTGAATTAGAATGGATATTTGCAACAGGCAGAGAGGGCAAAGGTCTCCTCTAGCCTTCCAGTCTTTCTCTGCTACCTAGTTTATGCTGCTGAGAAGACTCCTGATACCTGGTCCACAGAGACTTGTATGTGATGCCAAGAACCTATAAAACTGCAGAGGCCAATCAAGCCCTAAGTGTACATTCATTTTTTCCATTGGCACCTTTGTTAGCCCCTGTCAAGAGGAGGAAGAAGTGAACTAGGGATCAGGAGAACTGGATTCTAATATCAGCTCTACTGTGTGATCGTGGGCAAGTTCCTTAGCATTTTCAACTCTCTGCCTTCCTGTAACATGAGGGTGTTAGATAATATCAATGCCCTTTCCCCCTTTCAGGCAGCAAAATCTTTTTAAAAAATAAGATATTACATGGAATTCTAATATGTAATGTAGATTAAATTCTGGATGTAGCAAGGATTAGGGGGCCATGTCCCTTCTGGAAGCCCCTGAGCACCTCTGGGAAGCCAAGGGCTTTGTGGACCAAATTAAAAACTGCTGGTTGGGTGATCTCTAGGGTTATTCCCAGAATTAAGAGCATAGGATTACAGAATATGGTGGTCTAAATTGTCTTCTAAATTGCTCTGTTTCTACTGAACACAGATCTCCTGCAGTTGTCTCTTGCTTCTGCCCACACCAACTCAACATGAACAGCCGCTACCTTGCCTTTGCTCCTCTCCCATGAACTACTCACATATGGCTGTGTGGGCAATTGCTTTTACTTATGATTTCAACAGTGGGCTGAGGGTCGCATCACTTTACAGCAGAACAGTCATTTCAAAATTGAAATTTAGCCACCTCTGTTCCAAGTAGTCCCATACCCATAGCTAGCAATGAATATTTCTTTAAGGACACTCTTTTCTTCTTGTAAAAACTTTCCTCCAGGGTGCTGGGTTCCCTCACTGTCCATACAGTCTGCCACCCCTTTTTATTGAGGCCACTCATTTCTCAGAGGCTCCCAGTGCACCATCCAAATTCTTCTCATTAAAAACAAAGGAATTTATTTTTATCTTTCTTTTACTGTCTTCTAATCTTTTACTGTCTTCATAAGCATTGTTCTACCTAATTGGCTCATTGAAGTATTTTGCTTGAAAAAAAAGACAATTCTGTTTCTACTAGAGGCCCAATGCACGAAATTCGTGCAAGAGTAGGCCTTCTTTCCCCGGCTGCTGGCACCAGCTTCCCCCTGGCATCCAGGACCCGGGCTTCCCTAGCAGCCCCAGCTTCGTCCAGAAGGTCGTCCAGAAGGACATCCAGTCTAATTAGCATATTACTTTTATTATTATAGATGAGAAATTCTGCCAAGATCCTTTAAAATAATATTCCCCTGCTTTCCAATTCTTGGTTATAAAATTCCAGGAGGTTATTTGTGTTGAGAGGTGGAAAGATGAAACAGGCAAAAGAGCTTTACTTCACTACCCTTAGGTTGTTCAGAAAATAATTGTTAGACTCACTCTGGAAGGCCAGACTTTTAAAGACATGGACTGAGATGAAATTTCCGATGGCCTAGTGGGCATTGCCAAGCTCATCCTGGCCAATCTCTCCCCAGTCCCATGGTGTCTCTCTACTCAGCTATAAAATAGTTAGGTGTTGTTATCCCCTCCCCCCCCCCCCATCCCAGGCCTTAATATTTACCCAGAGAAAGAAGATACTTTAAAATCTTAGGTGGATAGTTTGGGGATATTTGTAGGTGTTCTGGAATTTAAAACTTACTATCCTTGTACAAAAGGAAGAATAAATAGTACAAAGAAGACCCCCTGTTCCTATCACCTGTCTTGATAAATTTTCAGCTCATGGTAAATACTATTTTACCTAACTCCCTGCTCCCACCTGTAGAGAGATCATTTGAAGCAAATCCAAGACATGGAATCATTCTGTTTATAATATTTCACTATGTATATCTGAAAGGTAAGAACTCTTTTAAGAAATATAATCACATAACCATTATTATAACCTAAAAAATAAACAGTAGTACTTCATTATTATCAAATAGCTAGTCAGTGGACAAATTTCCCAGATTGTCTGAAAAAATTATTTTAAAATGTTTCAAATCAAAATTCAAATAAGATTTGTACATTGGCATTGGTTGTTATCTCTTAATTGTCTTGTAATTTATAGGCTATCCCCTCCCCCTAATTTTTTCACCTTGCAATTTATTAATTGGAGAAGCTAGGTCATTTGTTCTGTATAGCCTTTCACATTCTTGATTTTGTAGATTACGTCCTCTCTGTCCTTTAGAGAGATCTTTCCCTTATATCTAGTAAAAAACAAAAGTTTGATCTGGAGACTTATCCTTATAGGTGGTGGTATCTACTTCTAGTAGGAGTTACATTTCTGGTTACCCCTTTTTTGATGATATTAGGAACCAAAAATGATAACTTTCTGTATTCATTAGTTTATTGGGTTTCTAAAACAATGATAATTTAACTTTATAATTCCTTCCTAATTTACAAGCTGGAATAGCTCTATAAAGAAACAGTTTTCATCATCAACCATTAGGTTATCCTCCAGTACAGTTAGCATAGGAAAGGCAAGATACTTGCTTGATTTTTTTTATTTTTTTTACCAGTTTTTAGAATATTGAATTTATTCTCTAGCATTCTATAAAAGGTAGCCAATAAATAATTATTTTAGCATCATGACAATGTAATACATTTAAATATATATGATGTGTTTTCATCCATTGCAGTTATTTAATAATATTAATGTTCAAATAGTTTCATCTTTGGCTGTGAAATTCTTTTCTGGTTGGTTCCTGGGCCATTTTTACAATCCAATATTCTTTTAAAAAATATTTTTTATTGATTTCAGAGAGAAAGGGAAAGGGAGAAATAGAAACATAAATGATGAGAGAGAATCATTGATTGGCTGCCTCCTGCACACCCCCTATTGGGGATCAAGCCCGCAACCAGGGCATATACCCTTGACTGGAATCAAACCCAGGCACGTCAGTCTACAGGCTGACACTCTATCTACTGAGCCAAACCAGCTTGGGTGAAAATCCAATATTTTTAATATTATCTTAATCATGATAGTTTCCTTGCTTTCTAGTTTGACAAACTATTCAAGATTAATCTGTCATATTTCAAGCATAAACATAAATTGAGCTGGTTCCTTTTGGTGGGAAAATAATCTGTACTTTTTCTTTTATAAGATCCTATCTAATAAAAGAGTAATACGCAAATTAACCATCACTCTGCCACACCTACAAGCCACACCGACCAGCCAATCAGGAGTGAGTATGCAAATTAACCCAACCAAGATGGCTGCAGCCACGGAGCAAGCAGGAGGCTTGGGTTTCCCTGGTAATGGAGGAAGTCAAGCTTTCTGCACACGCTGGCCTAGGCCTCCACTCAAGGCTACAAAGTTTCAATTATAGAAGATAAATAAATCCCAACAAAAATGGCAGCAGCCACAGAGCTGGAGAGAACAGGAGGCTTGAGTTGACCTCGGTGATGGAGGAAGCCAAGCTTTCCTCACAGCCTGGCCGGCCTAGGCCTCCACTCAAGGCTACAAAGTTTCAATTATAGAAGATAAATAAATCCCAACAAAAATGGCTGCGGCCACAGAGCAAGCAGGAGGCTTGGCTCCGCACAAGGCTACAAAGTTTCAATTATAGAAAATAAATAAATCCCAGATACCAGGGCCTCCACTTGGGTCGCCGGGGGGTGTGGCCAGCCTGCAAACCACCACAGGCCCCTCGCCCAGGCCGCCCCACGCCCCAAGGGAACTCCCACCCTGATCTGGGACACCCTTCAGGGCAAACCAGCTGGCCCCCACCCGTGCATCAGGCCTCTATACTATCTAATAAAAGAGTAATATGCAAATTGACAATCCCTCCAACACACAAGATGGCTGCCCCCATGTGGTCAAAGATGGCTGCCCCCATGTGGACACAAGATGGCTGCCACAAGATGGCCAGCAGGGGAGGGCAGTTGAGAGGGACCAGGCCTGCAGGGGAGGGCAGTTAGGGGTGACCAGGCCTGCAGGGGAGGGCAGTTAGGGGCAAACAGGCTGGCAGGGGAGCAGTTAGGCATCAATCAGGCTGGCAGGGGAGTGGTTAGGGGGTGATCAGGCTGGTAGGCAGAAGCGGTTAGGGGCAATCATGAAGACAGGCAGGCGAGCAGTTGGGAGCCAGCAGTCCTGGATTGTGAGAGGGATGTCTGACTGCCCGTTTAGGCATCCCTCGAGGGGTCCCAGATTGGAGAGGTTGCAGGCTGGGCTGAGGGACACCCCCCACCCCTCGTGCACGAATTTCGTGCACCGGGCCTCTAGTTAAAAAATAAATATGGCCCTAACCAGTTTGGCTCAGTGGATACAACATCAGCCTGTGGACTGAAGGGTCCCAGGTTCGATTCTGGTCAAGGGCATGTAACTTGGTTACGGGCACATCCCCAGTAGGGGGTGTGCAGGAGGCAGCTGATCGATGTTTCCTTCTCATCGATGTTTCTAACTCTCTATCCCTCTCCCTTCCTCTATGTAAAAAATCAATAAAATATATTTAAAAAATAAAAAAATAAATATGTACTTATTGCATTATATCCAGAAATATAAGTAAAAAATGGAAAAATAACCATTTATCACCAATAACCCTCTCACTCTAAAACAATCTGTGTAAACGTGTTGTTGAATGACCTTTCATTCAACACTCTCTTAAAATATATTTACAAAACCTGAATTCTGCCTACATATTTTTTTGTTTCCTATTGCTTATGTCCACTCACTTGTATGTTTATGCAGTGCATTCTGCTTACCCGAGTTCTCTAAACCGAGAACAAAGATAATCAGCTGTGATGAGCTATGTATTGAAGACCTGGCTACTGTAAACCCATAGAGAACAGACAGTGTGAAATGAGAGGGACTGTCTATACCTGTTATCAGACCTTTAGTGAGACATATTTTCCTCTGCTTTTCAAGTCTCATAGCTAAATACTTTGGAGGCCAGTAATTAGGTAGTTAGGGAATTGTCTAAATTTCCCCAGAAAATAGCTTCATTTCTCCCACATTTTTGTATTGTATATGTGGAATAAGGCAGAGCTAGATGGCATAAAGGAACAATGGGCACTTTTGTTTCCTTGCTGACTGACCCTATAAGGATGAAGATGATACCTGTTTAGAGGGAAATGTTCATCAGCATTTTCTTTGTTTTGGAATCCTCCTTTCTGTTGATTGAGTTTAAATTACAGGGTGCATCCTTCAGTCATTTCCTGCCAATCTGTGAAGTGTCCAGGGAGTGGATGACATTTAGGAACCCATACTGTTCAAATGTTCTTCTCACTTTTGTCTGTTCATCTCTTCTAAGGCATAGGGTAACTTGAGATGCTGCACTTGACCATTTTTTCTCTACTCACACCCACTCAGCACTGTCTGTGAATTTAACACAGAAGGTAGGCAGTGGGCTGCAGAAGTACCATGGGCATTAAGTGCATTCACAATGCTGTATAACCATCACCACTATCTAGTTTTGAAAATTTTTATCACCCCAAAAAGAAACTGTACCTATTAGAATAATTTCTCATTCCTGTGTCCCCTTTTCTAGTCCCTTGCAATTACTTACCTGCTTTATGTCTCTATGGATTTCAGTAAAATGAACATCCTATATAATAAAAGTGTAATATGCAAATCAACCGAATGGCGGAACAACCGGTCGGCGGGGGCAGGGCCCGCGAGCAGGTGGCGTCAGGCAGCCAAGGTGCATGCCAGCAGGCAGAGGGAGGGGATGGCAATCAGGGGGCACCTCCTCTGATTAGCCCTCCTGTCGTCTCCCACAGAGGGAGGCCAGACTGTGGCTTAGGCCCGCTCCCCGCTCCCCTAAGCCATCAGTTGGACATCCCCTGAGGGCTCCCAGACTGCGAGAGGGCACAGGCCGGGCTGAGAGACCCCTCCCCTCCCAGTGCATGAATTTTCGTGCACCGGGCCTCTAGTTTCACATAAATGTAACCATACAATATATGGCCTTCTGTGTCTGATTTCTTTCACTTATGGTTCATTTATGTTGTAGCATGTATAACACTTCATGCCTTTTAAAATATATTTTTTTATTGATTTCAGAGAGGAAGGGTGAGGGAGAGAGAAATAGAGACATCAGTGATGGGAATCATTGATTGGCTGCACCCTACAGTGGAGATCAAGTCCCCAACCCAGGCATGTGCCCTGACCAGGAAGTGAACTGTTATTTCCTGGTTCATAGGTTGATGCTCAACCACTGAGCCACACCAGCTGGGCATACTTCATGCCTTTTTATCACTGAAAAACATTCTATTATAAATTGGATATACCACATTTATTGGTTGATGGGCATTTTGGTTGTTTCTACCTTTTGGCTATTGTGGATAGTGCTGCCACAGACATTCATGTTCAGGTATTTGTTTGAACACCTGTTGTTGGAGGAGGTCATCAAGAGGATCTGACCACTGATTGACCTGTGAGTTGGTCCCAGGCACTTGGAGGCACCTTACACCCTTCCCTGTCCTTGGAATGTGTGTTCTGCCTGCCTTCCCCAAGCTAGAAGCTGCCCTAAGGACACAGCTTTGAGATAGTCACGTGTGTTTTTTTTAAAATATATTTTTATTGATTTCAGAGAGGGAGGAAGAAGGGGGTAGAGAAAGAAACATCAGTGATGAGAGAGAATCATTGATTGGCTGCCTCCTGAATGCCCCCCCACAGGGGATTGAGCCCGCAACCCGGGCATGTGCCCTTGACCGGAATCGATCCCAGGCCCTTCAGTCCACAGGCCGACGCTCTATCCACTGATCCAAATCGTCTAGGGCGAGATAGTCACATTGTTGAGACCACCTGGACATGACTGGACCCAGTTAAGGACTCTGTATAAGCTTTTAAGATTCTAGTGGGCGGGTGTGGAGATATACTCATCTTGCAGTTGCCCAAGAGGGTCCTTATATGTAATTTCCCTTCCTTATTAAATCTTCCACCTACCATTCTGGAATGGCCTGCCTATTTCTTTGATCTCTCCTTGCCCTCCATGTACAGGGGCCAGTTTGTGAACCAACACCTGTTCTCAGTTCATTTGGGTGTGTAGCTTGGAATAGGATTGCTGTGCCATTTGGTAATTTGTTTAATTTTTGAAGAACCATCAGCTGTTTATCACAGTTATACAAAATTAGGGCTGAAAATTTCAGTAGTGAAATCCATCTCTGGATAAATTAGAAAGGATTTTCAAAACTTTATTCCATTTTCCTATCTTAGGCCCTCTCACTCTTTCTGGGGCCCAGTTTATTCATGCTTACTTCTGGATTCCCAGATTTTTTCCCCCTGAAGCAAACAATTCTGGCCTACTTTTCTTTTTCTGAATTGCTAACTCACCATCAAATCTACCTATTCCTGCCAGGATGGTGTGGCTCCATGGTTGAGCATTGACCTATGAACGTGGAGGTCATGGTTCAATTCTCAGTCAGGACACATGCCCAGGTTGCAGGCTCGATCCCTGAATTAAGGAGTGGGCCTTAATTCACATTGAATCAGGAGCTTGTGGATTATGGGAATCTATTCATCATAATTCCAGGGCATATTGCTGCTTGTGGTTGAAAATAAGATGCCCCCATTAGAAAGAAGATTCCCTAATCTTGTTGAGTTGGTATAAAGGGTCAGTGAGTTGGTTGGAAACTGCTGTGATTTGTTTAGTATAAAACAAAGTAGGGATCCAGAAAGAACAGTTACTTAGAGTGTGCTTCCAGAGGTAAGAATAGAGTGGAGTGGAAATCCCTTCTTTAAGAAACAAGAAGAAATGTAGTATCAAGCTTGAATATGTCATGGCCCTTTTACTTGTAGACTAGTTGATGTGGCATCTAAATGAGCTGGGCCAGCTCAGCCAAGGGTTCAGTGAGCCTGAGGGGGCGGGGGCAGTGAAAGATTGAAGAAAAGACAAAGAGAATAAGCTGGGTCTAGGTCAGTAGTCGGCAAACCGCAGCCGCTCTGTTGACTTAATGAGTTTGCCGACCACTGCTAGACTAAATGTTACCATGTAGTTGGAAGCTGTGAGGATTAGGCAGTTGTGGCATATTGTGTGCAAAGAGGTAAAGGGTAGTATATGACAGTGGTCGGTAAACTCATTAGTCAACAGAGCGGCAAACCGCGGCTCGAGAGCCGCATGTGGCTCATGAGCCGCAGTTTGCTGACCACTGGTCTAGGTGGATCTCCAGTGCCTGGCTGAGGCCACAGAGAGAGATCCAGAGGGCAAGCTGATGCTTTATTTTATAGTCAGAGGTAAACAAGGTAGTGGTCTCCATAGTTACAGTGTTCTTGTGAGTTTCACTTGTTTTGGCAGCACTTGCTGCACCTCCCACAGCCCATTAGCTACCCAGGAAGGATCTAGGGAGGATATAAGGTCAAGCTTAATTATGCTAAGAGGGCTGTGCCTTCTAAGCTGGGGCTTACTTGTGGCTTTGCCAACAGGTCAGTCTGAGGCTTAACCCTATAGCCGCTCCCTACATCTAAATATGAAAATTGGATAACAGACTGAGAGGGTGCTATTATAAGTCAAAAGATGAGATAGTAGCCTATAGTTTTTGTTTTTTTTTAGCCTATAGTTTTTTAATTTGGAAATTTGTGATTACTTGGCATTATCTGGATTTGATACTTATTCTAGGTAAGTACATTTAATAACTTGTTTTATTTTAAATATTTTTCTTCGTATAAATACTAATTTAATATTTTTCATTGATTTTTCCTATCCTAAAATGAGTTGTTCTTAGATTGTCATGCATGTTCCAGCACTTGCTGGAGGCATTTCCTATGAGGGTTTATTCACAAGGAGGAAACTTTAAGAATGTGATGAGCTGAAGAATCTTAAAGCTTGGGAGACCCTGACCCTTGTTCTTACACATTGGAGATAATGGAGTGTAACCTCATGGAGGTAGTTTAAATATGACTTAGCTAACATTTTGTGAAACTTGTGGAAAATTCCATATTTTTTATATTATACTAGAGGCCAGTGCACGAAATTCGTGCATGGGGGTGGGGGGAGTCCCTCAGCCCCGCCTGCACCCTCTCCAATCTGGGACCCCTCGAGGAATGTTCGACTGCCCGTTTACAGGGATGGGGCCATGGGGGTGTGGCCAGCCTGGGTGAGGGGCTGAGGGCTGTTTTCAGGCTAGCCACACCCCCTTCAGGGTGGGGATCCCTGCTGGGGTTCCTGGCCAGCCTGGGTGAGGGGCTGATGGTTGTTTGCAGGCTGGCCAAGCCCCCCAGTGGGGACCCTCACTCCATGGGAGTGTGGCCAGCCTGGGTGAGGGGCTGAGGGCTGTTTTCAGGCTGGCCACCCCCCCAGTGATCCAGGCTCCCAGCCCCTCCTTTTTTTCTTTTTTTTTTTTCAGCGCCTCCTTGAGCGGAGGCCAGGGCCAGCTGGAAGCAGGTATCTGGGATTTATTTATCTTCTATAATTGAAACTTTGTAGCCTTGAGTGGAGGCCAGGGCCAGCCAGGGTGGGCAGGAAGCTTGGCTTCCTCCATCACCAGGGGCAACCCAAGCCTCCTGCTTGCTCCAGCTCCATGGCTGCCACCATCTTTGTTGGGTTAATTTGCATACTTGCTCCTGATTGGCTGGTGGGTGTAGCAGAGTGATGGTCAATTTGCATGTTTCTCTTTTATTAGTGTAGATTAGCAATGAGAAAAAATCTAAACACTGTCTCCTTTGAACACATGTCAGGAATACTACTAAATATCCTAATATATAAAAACCCAGGGTCCGTAATGACTGACTGAAACCTTGACTGAACACCAGACGTCAGTCCTGCAGTCAGAGCTGGGTTGCACAGCAACCCAGCACTGACTGCTGCCGGTGTGGGCGCAGCGACCCAGCACTGACTGCCAAGGGGGCTGTGGATCATGCCCGGAAAGAGGCCTGGAGAGAGAGGCAGGGTCTGATCCGCAGCCTCCATGGCAGCTGTTGATCAGCCGTTGCCTCTCTATTTCTCTCCGGGCTTCGCCAGTAGCCGTGCCTCTGTTTCTCTCTGGGCCTCCACAGGGGCTGCTGATCAGCCCTGCCTCTCTGATCAGGCCTGGAGATAGGCCCGAAGATGCTGACTGGCATAGAAACTGACCAATCAGAACCACATCTGGGTGAACTGTGAGGAGCAAATGGCTGCCTAAGAGGTGGAGCTTTTGATGCTGACTGGCATAGAAACCGACCAATCAGAACCAAATTGGCCAGCAGGGGAGCGCAGTTGGGGGTGAGATCAGGCCTGCAGGGGAGGGCAGTTGGGAGCGAGATCAGGCTGGCAGGGGAGGGCAGTTAGGGGTGATCAGGCAGGCAGGCAGGTGAGTGGCTAGGAGCCAGCGGTCCCAGATTGTGAGAGGGATGTCTGACTGCAGTGTAGGCCTGAACCCTGTGGGATTGGGCCTAAACTGGCAGTCGGACATCCCCCAAGGGGTCCCCAATTGGAAAGGGTGAAGGCTGGGCTGAGGGAACCCCCGTCCATGCATGAATTTCATGCACCGGGCCACTAGTATTTAATATAATTCAGGATATCAGTCAGTTGTTGCTCAGTTAGTATCCTGGGCTAGGAAAACAGGTGTGCTATGCTGACAGTGCTGCCAAATTCACACATGGGCTGAGATATGAATAGTGGTGCTAATTACACTTTAGCAGAACTGGTAGCCAATTAATGTAATAGAGATTCCTACTAAACTCAACTTCACATCAGCATGCTAAAAATAACATAATCCCAGTGGTGACTGATATGCTGATTTTATTTGCTTATTTAGTTACCATAGAATATATTTTCTGACTGATATCAAAATGGTGGAATAAAAACAAAAATGGAAAAATATTGAAGAATTTCTTCTACAATATATATTCTTACAATCTAGGTTCAGTCACTTTATTTTATAGCCTGGGGCTCTCTGGTTAAATCACATAGTAACTGAACTAATTCAAGGACAAAACAAATAGGTACTACACAAAACTTTTTTATTGCATATATTATTAATTTGGAAGTTTATAGCTTGAAAAGTGGGTAGGGCTACCTCTTACAATATAAATATATGAGTGTCTCCTTTGCCTTGACAATTTAAGCAAATAGTTGCCATACTTTATCTTAAAATCAAGCCACAAGCCAAAATGCATGTTTTCCAAATATTAGTAATGTATGGCCCACTTTAGTGAAAAAAAATTTTCACTCATTCTACCTCCACTGAATTAGCTGATATCATTTTAAGAAAATGGTACTTACATTCATGAAGTGTAATTAGGTATAAGCTTATTATGGCTATAAATGATACATAATTATAAACCAAAATGTATATACAAATTAAATATCAAGAAATTACCAAATCATTGAAATTCAAATTCTGTACTGATTTAAGAAAATTTAGTTTCTGGGTACAATGGACTCTGAGTCTTTAGTTCTGTTAAGTTTTGGTATCATGGACTCCATTTTCCTATTTCTTTAGTTGAACCAATGATAATTTATTGTTTATTTAGTTCACCAGGATTTCATTTGGCCTTTGACTGGCATACGTATCATTTCTATATAAATTCTTCCTCTGCTTTCTCTGTATGAATCCCTGCAAATTAAATAGTACTACTTGGTGTCAACGCAATAGAAAAATTTAAGCACAAACAATGAAATAGAGTGGAAGCACTCATTAATAAGGTTCTTATCTTCATGGCCCAAAGTATGCTTTCACAATTCTTTTAGCTTATCATTAAAAAAGAAAACATGAAAAACAAAAAAGAAAACACAAAATTTAAAAATTGCATTCTTGGTGGTCTGGCAGGACTCTCTTCCCACCCTCGATTTCTCTGAATTGACTTGGTTTGTGCTTATTCTTATTTCTTTGGTTCTAGAAATTTAGCTCTGTAACTTGACTTCAGCACCCACCTCTGACCCCCTGCAGATTTTTTAGTTCCTTAGAATTCACATCTCACATTTTAGACTAATGAACCCACTCTGTGGTTTTTGGCTTTCCTCACTCCTATAGCCAGAAAGGGGGAAATATAGGTTGAATAAGAAATATTTCACAGAAAAATCCCTGCTGCATTTCAAACTTACCTATTCCTGGCAGTCTGTTGCAAAGCCCACTAGCCATCTCATATATAAAATGTATCAATCATCATTCCTTGCCTTGTTCTTTTCTCTCTCTATTCCATATTGCACTGCCTGATCAATTGCTCTAAAATGCATTCTGATCAAGATGATCCTTTTTCCCTGAATTGCCCACCAGAGTTTATACGCTTTTACCATACATTCAAAACCCTTCATAATTTAACCTCAACTTACCCTTACCTCCCAAGCACCACCACCCCCTACAGTACACCATGGTCCAGCCAAATTGGATCACTGTTTGTTCCCTGTGCTTTGCTACTTCTGTCCTTGTTGCAATTCTGTCTGCTTGCAATGCCTCATCCCCCATCTGCGCCTTCTGAAATCTGACTCATGGCTTAATGCCCAACTCAGATGCCTCCTTCTCTGTGGTGAAAGCATTCCCTGACCATCCCCGCTGGAAGCGAGGCTCCCTCTGAATTCCTAGGGTACTTGGTCCTTCTTTCCATGGCCCCAATTTCATGCTGCCTCACATTGTAGCCATTTATATGCATGTCTCACCTTTCGCTCCTTGTAGAGTGTCAGATTCCTGGAGGCAGGAGTCAGGCCTAATTCGCTTTGCTATTTTCCCCACTGTCTAGCACACTGCTTTTGGCATAAAAGAAATTAAATATGATTTTATATATAAATAGGAAACTGAAAAATCACAATTCTTGAAGAGATATGAATAGTTTAACACAGCTTTAAATGATAGATGGTATTTTACCTTCAATAATAGCATCAACCAGTAAAGTCTGATAAATTTTTTCCAGGTTTCAGGCCAGATAGTTATTTTTATGCATGATCAATAGCAAATTTAACAATTTGTTCGAAGGTAAAAAATGACCATTTTAAAGAATAAGAAGCCAATTCAGTCAGTAAAATGAGAAGAGACATTTTATGCACATGCAGGAGATCTAAGAGGGAAAACAGAGCAATATCACAAGAGTCTGGTCCAAGGACATATTATAAACCATCTAAAAAGTATGTTTACAGAAAACAGCTGACTTTGGGGATCTATGAGCCCCTGTACCTTCTGGCAGTCATTTTCCACTGCCAACATTAAAACATGAATAACTAATTCACATCAGTTCATTGACTTCACTGACTTAGTTTTTACTTATTTATTTTCTCTTGGTGTAGCATATATTAATGGGAAAATGAAAACACATAGGGATGAATTCTTCTACTTAACTCTGACATGAAACTGAGGTCAAACTTATCATTTGGAGAAATGTTTTGGGTCTTAAATAAATAATTTTCTTCGGCTGGTCCCTATTAGTATAAACATCTTTATGAATGGGCACATTTTTTCCCCCGGTGAAGTTTATTTTCATTTGAGTCTAAATACATCGCTCTCTCCTTATTACATCACTATTGGTTGCCAAAGTTATAATAATAAATTTATCAAAAGAAGGTGTCTGCCATGTGGACGTTCTTAGTTACGAGGAGCACTGCATGGTAGAAATGTCTTAGTAATGAGGAGGGGCACCCCTTGAAGTGTCTTAATAGTGAGGAGAGTTACATGACTAGCATTTGGTGATCAGGGAATTGATATGTATGTAGATGGCTGTTTCACTCCTGAAACTCTGAGCATTGTACATCAGAGTTATTGCAACTCTGAAGACAGTGTGAACAGCACATTGTTTTTGGCACTTAGGGGGTACAGTATAGTACCCTGAAAAAGTTGCAAAAAATTGGACTTCCTTTGGAAAATGAAACTTTAAACTTATGGGCCAGTAGCAGTGATGTACACGGTCCCAGGAGTGACATCTTTACCTCTAGGACTGATGAAAGCTAATGCAGTGTTATAACACATGTAAAGAAAAAAAATTGCCTGCCAGAAAGAGGGGCTGTTTTATTATCCAGGGAGGCACCGAGAAGCATCAGTGAGGCATGTACAGACTGTGCCTTTCCAAACACTGTGTGGGGAAGGGAACAGCCAGTGGCTGTTCAGTTCAGGATGCTTGTTGTATTGGCAGAGATCTTGGCAAGATGACATCTATTATGGAGAAGGATCCAAATAGTTGTAGCTAGAGAACTTTGGGTCATATTGATCTAACCACCTCTGTTGTCAGCTGCAGACATCTGGCCACCTTGATTTGATGCCATTTGCTTTTGATTCATTTGATGGGGTGCCTTGTTTCTGATTATAACTTGCTTTCCCACATAATTTTGCTTATGATGAGAAGTACTCAGTGTGCTGTCCCAGAGCATTCTGGTTTCTGTGACATTGATGTTTCTTGGGTCAAAATAATAAATTTGCTAACTTTGTGACTTGGGTTAAAGTAAATGGATCTGTTCTCCCTGAGGACAAACATCTCCTTTCTGAGGCTGTGAAACTGGGAATCAGACTCTGGATTGTGACCAAGCTCATTCACAAAGGAACTGCCATTTGTGAGGCTGTTGGGGCCACTTCCCAGAAGTCTGGCCAGATGGAGGCAGGGGGCGTGATTGCTTGGAGCACATTCTCTGAAAATGGAGCATGCAGGGCCCACACATTTGGACGTTGGTGCAGTTTGTTCACTGTACCCGGGTATCTGCTGAGGGTTGAGTGGAGTTGCATTCTGGCCCCTGCTCAGTTCTCAAAGCTGTACTTCCCGAGCAGGTCCACCTGAATGAAGGGCTCCTTTTCTAAATTGCAGAAAGGCACCGTTTGGTCCTGAATCAGAGCTTTTGCAATGTTATAATACTCATGAAAGGTATTTTAGGGTAAGTCCTATATGTATTTAAAACATTACTGGTTATAACGTGAGCTTTTGAGCAAGGGTATCCAAATATGTGGATCATTCAGGAAATTATAAGTATAAAAATATACTAGATTTATTTATTTACTCTAAGTATATATTTCTAAATTAGGTACTTGCATAACTGTTCTGATGTACTATGTTCGTTATTAAATATATCCAGTAATAAAAAGGAAATAAAAATAAATGTAAAAAATTTTTGTGTATTTCACTCTTGAGACCACTAATATAAGGAAGATGATCAAAGTGGGTCCCTTCTTGCCCTAACACTAAAAGCCTATCTCAAATTCTAATCATGTAAGCTTACCATTCCAACTCTAGAAATTCATCGCAATGATGAATTCTAGCAATAGGATCTTCATCTTGGCCATCTTTAAGTAAACAATTAAAATAGTTAAATATCCAAAAATACAAAACTTAATAAATAGAAAAATTTTATTTATAATATTTTGATTTTTATGTTTCTGAAAGCTATCCTCAGAGCATACAGCAAAGATAAAGATGAGTAAGTTCTTGAAAATGTCGCTATTTTACCAATAATTACTGCAGTAATACATTTAATCTTTTGCCTGGCTTTAAAAAGGAGCCCATTGACTATGTCTAGTGCAGAAATTGGTTATTGAGATAAGCATTTCCTGCTGCCATGACAGATTTCCAGAGATTTTGCTTCTCATCATTGATCATTTTATCTGGTTGTCAGTTTCAGGTATCTGGTGATAAAACTATGGTACTTTTCTTATCTCCATCTCTCTCTTTTTTAGCATTGGCACCAGACTCTGTCTGCCAGAGTGATTCCTTGGAGAGGATTAATTAGCATGTTTATGACTCCAGAAGGTCTGTTCAGAGACAGAGTGCTGCATAAATAGGGTTAACCCCTCAGAAGTTACTAGAACTTCAATATTCACCTTGCGTCTTACTGGACGGGTGTTCCTCAGAGGCCAAGAGAGTATTCGTTATATCTGCTAATAGGAACTTCTAATAGGAAAGAAACTTTTTGTTTCTACTTGCGTTAGTAAGGTAAGGAAAGTGAAGTGAAGGATAAGGAGGAGTATCTACCTATAGATTCTTGTTCTATTGAAGGAAGTCCTATCCTTTGAATACTTAATATTTACTGATATTTGACATGCACTTTTGAATTTGACAATTCTTTTGGTGCCCCCCATCTCTCTCTCTCTGTATGTTCAGCACTACTTATATATACGCCTTATATATCCTCAGAAGTTCCAGGTATCTGGTTAGAACAAGCATGTAGAAATCATAATCTAGAACCAATTACACATTATAGACGCACACAGGACTTAACTGTTGGGGACTGGTAGAATTAACATGATCTAAAAGCATCCTGTGTGAGTACTACTGTTAGGGACTGAAGTGTAAATAATTGGTTTTAAATCAAAATGCTGAGTATTATTTATACATACATATCCATATATATAATGTATATGTGTGTGTTTGCAAGGTGCTTGCTCATATATTATTTTATTCTGATTCTTACAATTCTATGAATTAGAAAGGTAGACATTATTCCCATCTATAATAATAAAAGCGTAATATGCAAATCGACCAAATGGCAGAACAATCGTCCGAAGGACCTTTTGGATGACCTTCTAGACCAGTGGTTCTCAACCTTCCTAATGCTGCGACCCTTTAATACAGTTCCTCATGTTGTGGTGACCCCCAACCATAAAATTATTTTCGTTGCTATTTCTTAACTGTAATTTTGCTACTGTTATGAATCATAATGTAAATATCTGTGTTTTCTGATGGTCTTAGGCGACCCCTGTGAAAGGGTTGTTCGACCCCCAAAGGGGTTGCTACCCACAGGTTGAGAACCACTGTTCTAGACGAAGCCAGGCCAGGGCAGCCGGGGCTGTGAGGGCCTACTCTTGCACGAATTTCGTGCATCGGGCCTCTAGTTTTATTTATAAAGAAACTGAATCTCTAAGGGGTTAGATGCCTTAATTGATGATGATGATGATGATGATAATGGTGATTATGGTGATAATGATGATAATGGATAAAATCTTTCCAATGATATGTAGATGTATTTATTTCACTGCTTATTTGAGGTATTTTCTTGGATGTTTCTTAAGCAACTTCATTTGTCCAAGATGAATTTTTATTCTATCCCAAAGCTTTGCCTTCCCACTCACCAGTCTCCAAAACTAAATGGTATCACCATCATTCTTTGGTATATTTTAGAAACCCAAGCATCATTCTTGATTTTCTTTCTTTTTTAACCCCTCATATCCAAGCCATAATCAATATATCAGATACATGCCATGATTTCTGAAATATTTATTCTCTCCATTTCTCTTCATTGCCACTGTCAGTACCTAGCTGTACTACCACCATCCCCTGGAAGTCTACAACATTGCCTCCTACAGGTCTCCTATATTTCACTTTTTCCTTCAGTCAACTCTCAATGCAATTAGTGTGATCTGATATGTAAAGTGGATAATGTTTCATTCCTGTTTAAAAACCAAAGAACTAATATGCATATATGCATAACTCATGGACACAGACAGTATGGTAGCAGAGGCCTGGGGTGGTGGGGGGCAGGGGTGGGCTATAAGGGGTCAGTGGGAGAAAAAAAGGGACATATATAATACTTTCAACAATAAAGATTTTAAAAAATTAAATAAATAAATAAATAAATAAATAAAAACCGTGGTGCCATGACTTCTCATTATTCTTGGGGAATAAAATCTGTATTCTTTATCCTGATTTACATGATCTGGTTCTTGTCCAACCTCATTTACTCCTTGCTCTTTGCTGCTTGCTAATTATATTCATTATGTTCATTATACTTTATCTGCTCTACCCTTTCTTAAAGTTTCTTAAACATGCTAAGTTCATTCCCACTTAAGATCCTTTTGTGATCAGCTCCTTACTATCTTCAGGTCTCAGCTTCAATGTAACCTTTATATAGAGGCTTTCCATAAAAATTTCACCTAAAATAGCTCTTTTCCATTATGATATATTTCCTTACCTTCTATTTTCTTTATAATGTTTATCACAGTTCACATTTTTAAACTCTGTGTTGTTTAACTTCCTTTCTTAATTGCGAACTCGACCAGGACTCTGCATCTGGAAGAGGCAGGTATACTCCTGGATGAAGAGAATTCTTAGGGAGTATAGTAATTAAACATCATCACAGCTTGAACTGTCCAGGGAGCTGACTCAGTGGAGCTGAACAAGCCTGAAGTTTATTAGAGAGTGCTTTGGCCATCAGAAGCTGTGGAAGGGAAGGGGAGGAAGCAGGATTGGGCAGAGAGAGAAGTTGAATTACAATGCATTCTCAGTGGAAGCCTCAGTCAACATATAGGGAGCTCTGAAGCTGATAATCTTTCAGAACCATCCCGCTTGGGCAAAGGAGCAGGGCCTTCATAACCACCACATCTCCTGTTCATTGGATATGGGCTGCCCTGGTAAGGTGGTGATCTTGAGTATGGAGGCTGTCTTCGCAGAGGCAATCCTTGTAGGGGGCTGACAGCGGAGGGTTGTCTGCCTGTAGTGCTCCCAGTAGTGGTGAATTGAGTCCCTCATTCCTAGAGAGGAATCCAGGTGGTGCAGGTACATGCACAGTCACTTGTACACTTAGAAACCTTGGGCAGATAGATGCCTGGTATACTCTAAGATTTACTGTATGTGGCCTGAAGCCTCTCAGGACACACTTAACCCAAAAGTCTATCTCCAGGAAAACTCAATGTAAGTGGACTATTTGCTGGTTCTTACTACATGTTGGTTGGGCCTGGATTTGAACATAGACTTATTTTTATGGTGTTTTCTAGCTGCTGGTCAAGAAGAAAGTAGAGTTGTTTAATTCTGTGAGCTCTATTAGAGGGTGGTGTTTTTGTAACATAAGATTATGAATTCTAATCCTAGTATCATATGATTTAAATTTAGCTGAGAGTTGGGCTGGCTATATGTCTTGAGCACATACCGATTAAAAGAAAGCCCTGGGCTGCAAGAGAAAGGCTTATCATAGCTACCCCCCATGTTTTGGAAACCTTGAAAGAAGGAAGAGTATTTGGAAGTGAGAAACTTAGTAGAAATCCCAGTAGACATGGGGCAACTAGACTCAGGAAAGTTTTAATAAAGATAAATATGTCAACTAATTGATTCGATCAAATGTAAGACTTGCAACACTTTGTATTTTTTTTTTTTAAATATATTTTATTAATTTTTTACAGAGAAAAAGGGAGGATAGAGAGTTAGAAACATCGATGAGAGAGAGACATCGATCAGCTGCCTCTTGAACACTCCCTACTGGGTATGTGCCCGAAACCAAGGTACATGCCCTTGACCAGAATCGAACCTGGGACCCTTGAGTCTGCAGGCCAATGCTCTATCCACTGAGCCAAACCGGTTAGGGCTGTATTTTTATTTTTAAAAACATGCATTTTTTCTTACAGACCTTGTGTTTTGTTTCTTTTTTCCTGATAAAATGTTTAGAGTTAATACTTATTTCTATAAAATGGAAATAATAGATGAATTAGCCATAACATTTTAAAATTCAGGGTTATAAAGCATTTTACAAATTAGTATTCACACAGAGTGCTTGGATAAATGGTACAGGCTTTGAGTAGCCCATCAAATTCAGGAGGATTTTAATCTAATCTCCAGACTTTTTTAATCCTCTAACTAAATGTTTGATAGGTAAGCACAGATATGAAAATGGGCCAGTCTGTTGCCAAAAACAAAAATAGGGGAGTCTGTTCAATGTGTTTGGGTAGCACATTTAGCATTGGGGATTTCACAGTCTTATCAGTGATCTGCTCAGGAGACATGAAGCCTCTCCACTTTAATTTAGACAGTACCTCTGACAGGGCCTCTGGTAGGACTTTAATCTGACCACGGGTTAAAACCCTGCTACTGAAACATGGTGAGGAGCCCTCAGCCATGAGAGCAGGGCTTCAAAAGGGACCTGGAACATTCTGGGCCTGTGTGAACTTGTATCAAAAACACCAAATAAGTGGTTATTTCCTTCTTTGTTGCTTTTTTTTTTTTCCCCCCAAGCTGGAAAATGCAGTGGAGAAAAGATGGTTTTGCCCTTTTGCATATCCATACTGCAGAACCAAATAAAATAGTAAAGACCTAATAAGATTTAGCTTTCCAGCAACATAAATAATTTAATCAGATTAATGACATTGTTCTACCTGAGGGGTTACATAATTAGTGGATTATTGAAGCCATGTGAAAGTTATCTGCCATTGGCACCTGGAGGAATTCCTGTTGTCTTCGACTATGGAATCCAGCGATATGAATATTCCTGTCATACAGACTGTAAAGATAATAAGCCCCTGGCATTTTGTAAGCTATATAAATCCACAGATTTCACATTAAATATTTAAAGCACAGGAGGTGTTATTTGTTAGGATATAGATAAAGGGAGTTCAACTGCCGCAGCCCTTATTTTCCTTTTCGGGAAGTCTTTTTTTTTTTTTTTTTTTTGCTACAGGCACTTTCATGCCTTTATCATCGTGTCCTACCTCCCTGCCCCGTTTTGTTTGTATGTTGTTTTGGTTCCTCTGCAAGTGTTCTCTGGGTTTTGTATGAGAAACATTCAAAATATTTTTACAGAAGGTTTGCCCTTTTCATATAAAAAGGACATTCATACCAGGGGTGCAAACAGCAATGAATCAAGTGGTATCTTGGTATATGGAAAATGCTAGAATTCTGTGGAAAGGCCATCTTATTACTCTGTCCCTAAAATATTTGAAAACCAAGTCCTTCAGCATTGTGTGTTCATTTCTCTCATTTATGTGTTATTTAGCTATGGGAAAAAAGACTGGCCTTTGTATGTGGACCTATTATTTCATTTTTTTGTATATTCATAAGACCTTTCTTGTAAGCAAAATTCATAGATCAGAAATTAGAAATACTATGTGAGATCATGTGTTTAAATGATTGGCATAGAAAACACTGTCACATTGTTGCCAGGGCAGGGGGTGGGCAAAAAGGGGTGAAGAGGTCAAAAGGTACAAACTTCCGGTTATAAAATAAGTAAGTCATGGAGATGTAATGTACAGCATGGTGACTGTAGTTTATAATATTGTATTGTATATTTGAAAGTTACTAAAAAATCTAAAAGTTTTCATCACAAAAAAATTTAACAATTAATATATGGAGACAAGTGTTAATTAGACTTACTGTGGTCATTTTGCAGTGTACACAAATATTGAATCATTATTTTATACACCTGAAACTAATACAAAGGTCAATTATACCTCAAAAAGAATAGGAAAGAAAACCCTGTCACCATAGTTTACAGAGAATTGACATAGCTAGTTTGGTTGTAGCAGCAGGATGTGCTGCTGACATGAAGTATTTCCAGATTAGAGCACTTCTCTCTAAATAAAGATGCTACTTTCTGAATTGGGTTCCATTCACGTAAAATAATACATCAGTCAGGTTATATCATATCGAATGGGTAAGCTGAGGAGAGATAAAAGGAGGAACTATTTGTAGACACCTGGGCAGGGTTAAGGGAGCCAGCAAGCAATGGAGATGTACCCATGGTAGCAACAGTGGCTACCCCTTACCTACTTTTCACAGTAGGCCAGAAGGGGGAAGGGGAGGAAGTGCCTCCAGTCTCCTACAGCTGTAGAAGAGCAGTGCCTGACAAGAATTAATTTGCATTATCACTGTCAGCAGTGGACCCAACCTGCTGCCAACCCAAGGCCTGGCAGGGAAGTAGCTGGTGGAATAAATACCCCAACCTCTTTCCTCTTGCCCTCCATACTGTGTACCTTCTATCCACTGAACCTAATTGGAAGACAGAGGACAGCTGTTGTTATTCATGGAAGTCAGGCTCTCAGGTCACAAAGCAGGATGGGAGAATGTGTGCATAGTGGAATAGAGTGGCAAATGGGAATATACAACATGGTCATATTTTAAAAAATTTTCAGAGTTCTTCTGATATGAGGCTCTATGTAGACAACAAAAATATCAGGAGGAGGATGGTAGATTTTAATAATGACATGTGCTGTATGAATTTACAACATTGTTAGCTAAAGTGTGAATATACACTGAGTGGCCAGATTATTATGACCACCCTATCAGTACTTCGTTGGGCCACCTTTTGCCTTCAATACTGCAGCCTTTCTTCTTGGCATTCACTCCACGAGATGTTGAAAGGTGATGCGAGGAATCTGACTCCATGCCTGATGAATAGCACTGTCCAGTTCTGTGAGATTTGATGGTTGTGGAACCAGCTGCCTGATGGCTCTTTTAACTTCGTCCCACAAATGCTCAATTGGATTGAGATCTGGTTATTGTGGGGGCCACCTAAGTAAGGTAAAGTCTCCCTCATGTTCTTGAAACCACTCCTGCACAATACGAGCACCGTGGCATGGCGCATTGTCTTGTTGGAAGAAGCCATCTCCATTGGGATACGCCATCAACATGATAGGATGAACTTGATCAGCAACGATACTTAGGTATATTGTGCTATTCAGACGTTGTTCCACATGAATTAAAGGGCCCAAATCATGCCAGGAAAACATGCCCCAAACCATAACACTGCCCCCACCAGCTTGAAGGGTGCATGGGAGGTGCATGCTTTCATGCTGTTTCTGTGAAATTCTCCCTCTGCCATCTGCATGATGCAACTGGAAATGTGATTCATCGAACCACATGACTTTTTTCCAATGCTCGACTGTCCAATCCTTGTGTTGCTGTGCGAATTGGAGATGTTTTATTTTGGTAACTGCAGACAGCAAAGGTGTTCGAACAGGCCTTTGGCTTCCATATCCCATACGATGCAGTGTATGGCTAATTTGCCTACAAATGTCAGGTGGTCATAATAATCTGGCCACTCAGTATATGTACTATACTGTGAAATATATATACTAGTATGTATATGTATATGTATATGTATATGTATATGTATATGTATATGTATATGTATATGTATATACTAGGGTCCCTAGGCCTGGCTGGTGATCAGGGCCCATCTGTGGGGCGACCAGTGGGGCGATTGGGGACCCTGCTCACACCTGCCTTGTCCTGGCGCCACCGCTCACCTGCTCCACCATCCCGCCACAGTCACGCTCTCGTCGGGGCCCATTGGGCCGGCAGTGCCTCCACTGCTGCCCGCTGCCAGTGCTGCATCACTGACATCCTCCATGTTCCACACCACCCTCTGGTGGTCAGCGCACATCTAACTCCCAGTTGGTGGAACTCCTGCCCGTGGGGACAATTTGCATATTAGCCTTTTATTATATAGGATATACTACATATCTATATGTAAGATTTCATACACCAGAAAACATCACTCCTGTTTCCCTAAGTAATTTATAAAATTCTTAGCTAGTTAGTGCCATAATCACATTTAGATTCCTATTTCCTTAGGCTCATTCTGAATTATCTGCTGATCTGATGTGACGTGGTAGGGCATATTCTGTGACAGTCTGTGTTGGCATGAATATGACTTTGTGTCAGGGTTTTTATATCAATTAACAAAAAAGTCACTGTCCCTATTTTTGCAACTGTCCAAAGTTCATAAGTCAAGTACAGAGTTTTCATAATATTTCTATAGTCCTGGCTATCATTGGTTTTAATGTGCTACTGTATAAGTCAGTGAAATGCTAATTTTAGTGAAATTTGCTCTCCAACATTGGCTTTGAAATGATTAGTTCGTTAATTAAAGGTATTCTCTCTTATGTCCTCGGTTTTCTGCAGTGGCAATAGAAGAGATTTTTTTACACATCTCAGCTCTTTTTGAAAGGGGTGCTAAAAAATTCTCTTAAAGTACTACCTTAAAAATTTTCCCACTTTGCTAAGCAATTAACTCCCTACTTCTGATATTCTTTATACTCCTCATTACTTATTCATAATGTTGTTCCAGGTGAGGCATCTTTTACTTTTGCCTTTGTTGATTTCTTGCCCTTGTTCACATGTGCTATGCATTGATACAGACTTTTTTTTAGAAAGAGGAAGAAGAAAAGGTAGTGAAGGATTGCCATTAATTTATACTATTATCCCTAAATTTCTTTGTATGGGGAAATATGACTATATAAAGCTGAGGATTGGAATTTGGGCAGTAGTTTCTTCTGTACAATTAAAGTCATACCTTTGATATCATTGGCAAATTGTCCCATGGAGTTAGCCAAATGGGCAACATGGAGAAGTAAAAGGCCCATGAAAGATTAGCACACTTTGTAGTTCACAGAACATTGGGAGACCTTTCAAAACGTCTAAACTTGCTGAGATTTTTTGACTGAAGAACTTTAAGGTTGTCACATCCTGTTAAAACGTCAGTGCAGATAACCAATGACCTTGACATACTTAAGATGAGTTGTGGTTTGTATGCTTAAGAGAATAGTGCAATTAAAAATATTTATGTAATTGCTCTTTCAGAGAGCCCTGGACATTAGCATGAGGTTATAAATTACCAGAAGCTTCACAAAATCAAGGAGAGGAGGAAAGTCTCAATGGGATGGTCCTAGAATTTACAGAATTGTTGCATCTTTGGCAAGTATGAATTCACCATGAAGACATTCTAGGCCAGTGGTTTGCAAACTCATTAGTCAACAGAGCCAAATATCAACAGTATGATTGAAATTTATTTTGAGAGCCAAATTTTTTAAACTTAAACTTCTTCTAACGCCACTTCTTCAAAATAGACTCACCCAGGCCATGGTATTTTGTGGAAGAGCCACACTCAAGGGGCCAAAGAGCCACATGTGGCTCGCGAGTTGCAGTTTGCCGACCACGGTTCTAGGCAACTGGGAAGTTACTGGTGGGCTGATAAAGCAATTGAGTTATAATGTGGATCTAATTCTTCCCTCAGCAGCAATTGTGAGATATGTCAGAAATGTGTCACCTTCTTTTTCTAGAGACCTCTAAATAAATAACTAGTCTGCTCTCTTTAACCTTTCTGGCATCATTGGTGGTCTAAATAAATCATTTCTAAACAAATATATTTAAAACCCTACCTTATTTAAAATGATAGTGTTGACTAAGTAAGGCTCTATCAAATTAGAGTGGTGCCTTTTACCCTGTCGTTGATTTAAAATAAGCATTCAAAAACCATATTTTTTTTACAAACATAAATATCCCATACATGGCAAAAGCAAAACCAAAACCCAAAAAACAAAAGATGGGTATGTCAGGAAACATATCTATAATGTTGTAAGATTGATGTATATTCCTTTAGTAATTCAGTATTATCTCTAAGTAAATCATAATGAGTTAAAGATGCATGCTGTGCCTGGCTGGTGTGGCTCAGTGGTTGAGCATCGATCTATGAACCATGGGGTTGTGGGCTCAATCTCCAGTAGGAGATGTGCAAGAGACAGCCGAACAATGATTCTCTCTCATCATTGATGTTTCTATCTTTCCCTGTGGCTGTCTCCATTTAAAATCCTTATATTTAGAGATTTGTAACAATTTTCTTGAGGGAGGAACCTTGGCATTCAAGCTAGTGAGAGCAAGTGACAGTTATTCATTGTTATAGCTTGCTCCTGTTTTTTAAAAATTTTAAGTGATTTATTTCCAAACTGAATTATGGGAAGCAAACAAAAGCCTGAAGTAAGTTCAGGGTAGTTGTTTGTTTGTTTATACCAGTAGCTCAAGCTTTAATTATATAACTGAAGGTATATACTACTGAGAAAACATACCCAGTCTGTGCTGGACATGGGAATATTTTCTCCTTGTCATCAACCAAATCTTTTCTTTCTTTTTTCTCCATTTCCTTTTCCTTCCTTTCCTTTCCCTCTCCCCTCTCTCTCCCTCTCTCTCTTCCTGCCTAACCCCCTCCCTCCCTAGAGTCCTTATTCTATTTGGCTTAAATCCTCACCCCAAATCCCTCTGTTATTTGAAAGGTAATTTTCTTACTCTTTAATGTGGATAAAAATGTTTCTATTTAATATATTTTAGATAATTTTCAACAAATAGTAATTTTGAGTTAAACATCCAATTGTTTGCACACTAAATAATTAGGAAATTGTGTGAAAATGTTCATCTTCTGTCTCTTGGGCAACCTTGTTTGGGGCTCATGAACTTGGTAAGCCTATCTAATGGAAACAGGTAGAATTTTACCTGTGCCATGATTCTTATCCAAGATTATAGAGGTGGGTCAGAGGGAAAATGCCAGAGGTTTTGTACTAAGAAAGGTGCTGATTGAAGGTGCGTTTGGTGGTGGTGGTGGTGGGAGATTGTTGTAAATAAAATAGATTGGTTGAGAAACTGGAGCCAAAAAACAGATACAAATGGGTGAAGTTGAAAAGGGGACAGGCAAATGTTGATTATTTGAATGAATTCTGGAGATCTGGGCCAAAGCCTATGGCTTCCTTTTACATGCTCTTATTTGTATGCAGGTAAGCAAGATTCAATTAGAGAGAGTCATGAGTATGGGCTGGGTACTCTTTATTTTATTCAAAACTTAAAAATTCTGATTTCATTGCTACCACTACTTTCTTTAGTTGGTGAGTTGCTATGGTATAGTGTGGCTTCTGTGTGTGCGTGTATGTGTGTGTGTGTGCGCGCGCGTGCACATGCGTGTGTGTTTTCTATGGGTTTTTGGAAAAAGGACGTGTAATATAGCATCAGTTTTGACTGAGTCTGTCTTAAGCTTGTGGCAGGATCAGTGACATAAAAGGAGTGATTTAGAAGGTAGCCACACATTCAAGGGTTAGGACAAAACTGAATTACTGGTCAATTCTTCCAATTAGGACAGCAGGAAAAATTGGACAGGATATTAAAAAAAAATACCACATCTGCTTGTAGGCAAAGGAAAAACAAGAATGACAAATAACTGGAATCTGGAGGAGTTGGAAAGCCAAGGGAAGAATTTTTGGCTGCTTCACCTCTGGGGCCATTTGTACATTCTGGAGGACGTGGCTGAAAAGACTTAATAGTGTCAAATGACAAAGGCAAAAACTGGAGTCCAGTGTCACCAGGGGTAAAAGTGGGGGACAAGTGAGCTCTCAACACTTTTGATTAGGAATCCAAATAGCTGAATCCTAAGAAAAAAGAGAACTGGGAGAAGTCATGCCTTTTGGGGACTGCAGCTTAGTTGTAAATCATTTCAATTTCTGAAATTATAATGAAGTGAACCCATATCACTAGTTCCCCTAGCGGTATGCTAACATCGAATTCAGATTCTCTCTGGTAGAAGATAACATTATTCTATACTTCAAGTTATTTCTACAAGCAATTTTGCAAATACAGTGCTTGACAAACAATAAAAAGTAATCAGAAACCAAAAGAGTAAAGAAAACATTAGCAAAAACAGAAGAAAAAACAGATAATATAAACAAACCCACAGAGGCTCTAGATACTGGAATTGCCAAATAGAGATTTAAAAATAACTATTCTTATTATTTTTAAGAAAATAAAATACAAAATTGAGATTTTTTTCAGAAAACTGGAAAACTATAAAAAAAGGAATTATAGAACTTAAAATTATAAAATCAAATTTATGCATTAAGTGGGTGGCGTACTAAACATACTATACCCAGATGAAGAGAGAATTCATGAATTGGAAAGTAGATCAGAAGAAAAAATCCAGAAGGAAGTACTGAGTTACAAAAAGATGAAAAATACAGAAAACAGATTAAAAACATAGAAGATAGATCTTATATATTTACTAGTGGCCTGGTGCATGAATTCGTGCACATTGAAAGGAAATTAATTAGAAGAAATATCTTAATATCACTATTTGCCCTTTCTCTATAATAGAAGTGTCAACCAAATTCATGATTGACAATGACAGATTGAAACACATGCGTGAGATTGGCGCAAGCGAGAGCTTTATATGTATCGCGCGTGCGTGAGTCAACTTAGCCTTTCATAGATATAGAATAAACTTGCTTAATTAGACCTGCTTTCTGATTTAGCTAAACATTTTCCAGCCCAGTAAAGCACCCCAACTTCTCTTTCAGGTAATTGTCAGCAACACAGCAGTAAATATCAACACAAAGCAGATTATTATTGTAGATCATGCAGGGAGAACAAAGGGTAAAATATTTAACTGCAGCAGTGTTTGACTATATTCTGCACAGTGAGAAAACCTGAAGTCATTTTCAAGGTCCACCATTTATTTCTTCTTCTCAGTCGGGTCAAGTTTTTAAGCTTTCTAAATCTCCGTTTTCTGGCCAATGAAAAGAAAATAGGGTTCTACCGAGTCTCCTATCTAGCTACTCCAGGACTTCTGTGAGGATCAAATGAGATGAGGCACAGGAAAATGCTTCACAGACATTGGTTACAGTGTAAAATGTTTCCAGCTGGCTATAAAGCAAGTCATGTTCCTGGGCTGAAGAAACTCCAAGGAGGCTAGTCTCTAGGGAAAGGAAGCCAGATGTCATTACCCAGCGCCCATAGCCACTGTTTCTGGGCTGGGTTGTGGTCTGCATTTTGTGCTATGGGGTCTTGGCAGCGTCGGCTGCAATTTGGTGAGCTGTTGCTCTGGGACTGTGGCCGGGCCTGTGTCCCACTTGGGGGAAGCCGAGTGTTGCTTTGTGGGCTCCAGGGCTGTGGTGCCATTTCTCTGTAAATGGCTAATGTGCGTCATGGCAGCTCCTGCGTTGAGTGTCTGCCCTCTGGTGACCAGTGTGTGTCATAGCGACTGGTCAGATGGACACTTAGCATATTAGCTTTTTATATATATAGACTAGAGGACTGGTTCATCAGTGGGGTCCCTCAGCTTGGCCTGCACCCTCTTACTATCCAGGACCCATTGGGGGATGCCGGAGAGCCAGTTTTGGCCCAATCCCAACAGGCCAGGCCGAGGGACCCCCACCAGTGCACGAATTTGTGCACCAGGCCTCTAGTATGCATATAAGATCTTTGGTTAATCTCTTCCCGCCCTCCCCCCCCCCTTGCCTCTGAGATTCATCAGTCTGTTCCATGTTTCCATGCCTGTGGTTTCTGCTCCTGCGTTGAGCGTCTGTCCCCCTGGTGGTCAGTGTGTATCATAGCTACCGGCCAGTTGGCCAGTTGCTTAGGCTTTTATCTATATAATACAAGCCTAAGCGACTGTTACAGCAGAATGATCAGAATGACTGGTTGCTATGACATGCACTGACCACCAGGGGGCAGATGCTCAATGCAGGAGCTGCCCCCTAGTGGTCAGTGTGCTCCTACAGGCGGAGCACTGCTCAGCCAGAAGCCGGGCTCACGGCTGGTGAGCGCAGTGGTGGTGGAGGGAGCCTCTCGGCAGTGCTAAGGAGCAGCGAGCTAAGCGGTAAGGAGTGAGCAGGCAGGTGGTAAGGAGGGAGGGATCCCAGATTGTGAGAGGGATGTCCGACTTCCAGTTTAGGCCCGATCCTGGCAGGTGGACATCCCCTGAGGGGTCCTGGACTGCGAGAGGGTGCAGACCAGGCTGAGGGACTCCCCTCCCCAGTGCACGAATATCGTGCATCTGGCCTCTAATATATATAGATTATTGGAGTCTTGAAGGCAAGTAGATAGTAAACTGAGAAAGTCGTATTTAAAGAGATAATGGTTGTTAAATTTCCAAATCCGTTTAAATACATCAAGACACATTCAAGAAGTGCTATTTTAGCACAATAAATCAAAAGAAATCCATCCCTAGGTACAAAGAGAAAAATCTTATAAACTGGCAGAGAAAAAGAGACTTGAGTCAAAGGAGCAATAATTAAACTGACAGTTGACTTCTCGGCAAAACCAGATATGAAATTAGAAAACAAATAAGCCAATAATCAAATCAGGGAACAAAATTAGATTTAATGTCCAGGGAACTGGAACCAATGGGGTAGCAAAGGTAAAGACAGAAGAAGCATTGTGGAAAATGGTAATAGAAACCTTAAAGTGAAATAACTCAGTGGTACAAGTGTGAAGTTGTGTATGTGCAAGTGACTGCATTTATGGACTCTTCCCAACATCTTCAACAATTAAACTTTTATATCTTTGTCACAGATTTCTAGAAATTGGCTTTTTATCCTTGGTATTCAGTGCTTTTTCTTATTCAAAGAAAATAGAGATGTTACATAGCATTGTTCCTGACTTTTTCACAGGTTATGATTTACATGGGTCTTTTAATAGTTAGTGGTAGAGAAATTAACATAAAACTAAACCTTGCCTTGCAAAAGAACATGTCTAGTCACTATATGATATAAAGCTAGTCCAAAGCAGTCACTATCATGCTTTTTAGAACTTCAAGATAGTAACAGATGACTATGAAACAACACTTTCTATTTAGAAAGCAGAAAGGAAACTCATTCCAAAGACCTTGGTCAAAAATATTTAGCATGAACAAATATTTTAGAAATATTGTGATTTATACATTGCCAACAAGAACCATATCCTTGAGTTCAACAATCCTTGAAGTCAAGAATTGGTCCTGTGTTAATATTTGCTTATAAAAATAGAAATGTTCCCCACCCTCTTAATAAAACCAATGACTTGCAACCACATTCTAAAGAAAGTCTTCTCAGCTGTCAAAGTCCTAAAAGCAATCTCTCAATATTTGCAATGAGTTATTGTAAGAATCAGTATGTTATATTTTAAAAATGTATACCAAATAATACCATGCCTACTTCAAATCTCCTAACAACTTCTAACTGCATCTGTTCTCATCCTATCGCCTATACCCGTGGTCGGCAAACTGCAACTTGCGAGCCACATGTGGCTCTTTGGCCCCTTGAGTGTGGCTCTTCCATAAAATACCATGGCCTAGGCGAGTCTATTTTGAAGAAGTGGCGTTAGAGGAAGTTTAAGTTTAAAAAATTTGGCTCTCAAAAGAAATTTCAATCGTTGTACTGTTGATATTTGGCTCTGTTGACTAATGAGTTTGCTGACCACTGTCCTATACTATCTTTATGATTTGGCTTTGTCTGTTTGATATCAGGATAAAGAAAGGAAGCTAGAGAAAAGATTTTGGCAGATGCAAAGCCATAATTAATGGAGGTGTTTATGTCGAGACCTCGACAACATGACTGCCAAAGTTGCATCTGAAATTTGAGATGCCCTGAAATAAAGATACACTCTGTGAGCATTTTCCAAATAGATCCAGTTCAGACAAGGACAAATGAGTAATGCTTGAACTAGTGGCAGAAAAAAAGATCAAGAATTAGTACGACTATGTGACAGTGACCCAGTCATGAGGAAATGCATAACTGAGGTAATGAACAGATCCAGGACCCAGTGCCTTTATTTCAGCCTTGCTTCCCAACACATATATAACCTGAGAGGAAGACTTTCCTACTCTTTGAAGAGTATGCAGCTTTGCATGGAAATACTTGGCCAGAAATAAAGATGGCCGCATATGTGTGTCTTAATTCTATTATATAGTTAATTGATTAAGAAAAAAACGAGGAATTATTGAAGCAGATAACAATTTAAAATAGTATTCTGTGACTGCGATGTTTTCTTTACATAAATCCTTAATGCGAAAGGCAGCAACGTTAGAAACTCTTCTATGCTGATCATTAAGCTAAGTGATAATCTTTATAATCCCTTGGAATATAAATTCTGTGAGACTCAGGGTGATAGGAAGCAGAGACGAAAAGAAACTCAAGTACTCTTTGCAGGCCTTGGCTTTTTACCATCTGCTTGTTGATTCATTGGTCCCATTTCTTTCTCATCTGTTTATTTGCATAGCGGCACCAGCTGCCCCCTCACATTTGAATTGCCTGACTTAATCAGACAGGCCCCTGATTGAGAACTGAATTACAAATTGGCAGATGAATACCAAATTGTTTTTAATATGACACAGAGTTCTGGGTGCTTTGTGCCCATGCTATAACTGTTTGCTGGCAGTTACAATAACCAGCAGCGTTCCTTTCATCTTGAAGAGAAAGGCAAAAGGCATTCAGAAGAAGCCTTTGAATTTTGTACTTAGAATTTCCACTCATCTGCCTAATGTTCTTTTTTTTAATTAGAAGGATACACATATGACTTAATTAATCAAGCCTGTCTTCGGGAATTATGCGCTTATTAATGGTTTCTGCACTCAAGCACATTATTAAGGGATTTGTGCTAAGCACCTGACATAAAGCAGACTAATTTTGCTTGCTTTGCTTAATGTATTGAGAAACTGAGTGTTGATCAGATTTCAAAACATTCAAGCTATGAACTAATGTCCTATTTAGAGAGTTTAAAAATTCATTGCGTTGGCAATCTAGCTTTAAAATGTTTTCTTTACAAGGCACTTGGTAATGGGAAAAAAGAATAATGTGATGAGAGAAAATGCATTAAAAGGTAAAAGAGAAGGAAAGACTAGAGAGGAAAGCCCCTGAGGGCAGAACAAGGCCTTTAGAAGTTGAATTTGTGGTCCTTGCTTTGGTCTTCCCATGGTGTTTGGTGACTACCTCTGAAGGGATCTTGCAAAGCGCCCGCCACTGGGCATATGAATGGCTGAAATGGTTGGATTGCACCTATTATATCATACAAACCTTGTTAGAGGACTGAGTATGTTAATCCATATTCAAATGTCTCATCTAATTGTATCCTGAGCTCCTTAAATTACTGACCATTTTTATTCATAACAGTGATTAAAAAATATGTTACCTGGTATGGTCAGTACCATTATTAAAAAAAAAACGTATGTTGAACCAGGAATTCCTCCACATAGACCATCAAAATTTACATCAAATTCTCATTTTCATGGTTTTAGTAACTGAATAATAACACGAGAACTACATCATAGAATTCTCTCTGTGTTTCTACAGTAAAAAGAAATTGGTTGACCACATGGAGAACAAGCTTTATGAATTTAGGATATTTTCTAAGTTGTCTCATTTACAGCAGACAGTGGCTGGATGATGTCATGGAAAGGTAGCTCTCTGAGAGCTGCAACTATTAAAATCCTGCTCTTCAGCATTGTTCTAGGAAAGCAGAAAACACAGAGCATCTCTGAGTTCAGTGTACCATGGCGGTTAAGAGAAAGGCTTCTTGAGCCAAATGGCTGGCCCAGATTGGAATCTTGGCTCTCCCACCTAGTAGTTTAACAACAATGTACAACTCATGTAGCTTCTCTAAACTTACCTCTAAAATGTGGACAATAATAATATCTACTATTTAGATTTGTTGTGATGATTGAATAAGATAAGACCAGTAAACATTCAAAGTATGTTCACATTATTATTATTTACTTACTAGAGGTCCGATGCATGAAATACGTATAAGGGCCTTGGCCCCAGCCCCTGCCCGCCGCCGTTGCGGGGGGCCTCTGCCACCTCTGCCTCGGCCCCTGCCCACTGAGGCTTTGTCCAGAAGGAAGGACGTCTGGAAGGACATCAGTCTAATTAGCATATTATGCTTTTATTATTATAGATCAGCCATGCACTATGAAATTTATTAGCTTAAACTATACCCCTTTTGAAACAAAAGAGAAAAACACGATCACACCTTATCATGAAAAGATTAGTTGAAAGAATAATTTACTTTTACTAGCTTTTCTTAATTTTCAATGATTCCTTAATGTAGTTTAGCTGCTGTAGACATTGCTACAGCAATTAAGTTGCTCTCAAGATTGAAAGCTGGTCTGGTGGTCCATGGGACACTTTTTAGAACTTATTTTACTTGGTTTTTGTATCTGGATCTCTGAACGGACAAGGATGGTGTCAGACTGGTGTAACTGAGAGCTAATGCATTCATCATTGTGAGAGAGGCACTGTAGAGAAACGAATAGACAGCCTGGTATGGAGTCTGGGCTGCCCCATCTTATTTAAGATGAATTCTGGAATGGTAGACAACATTCTCCCTTTCTGCTGAAAATCTTCTGTGGGCTGTCTCAGTGCTTTAAGTTCCCACTATGTCAATGTGGGTTCTGGCAGGGAAATAAGCACTCTGAAGGAAATCAATTTATGGCTTGATCAGCTATTATTAGTTCTTAAAAGAGCTAAGTGATGGTTCAGATAGAAGGGCACATAAAAAAAGATAGATTTTGAATAATTAAGGAATTGGTGTATTGGAATTACTGGAGTATATTTCCGGTAGTGAAATATCAATATGAAGCAAGGATACTGGGGAGCATAATTAGAGAAGTAAATTATTTTATATATTTTTACCCTGTCATCTATCCTATCTAATAATAGAAAAATATGCAAATTGACCGTACCTTCGCTATGCCCATGATTGGCCAGGAGGCGCGGGGGGGGGCGGGACTCGGGGTGGCCGGGGTAGCTGATTGGGCGGGCGGGACGATGAGCTTCGTTGCCAGCAGTGGCACGAGCTCAGCGTCTGCGCCATGGCTGTGCTGCGGCACAGAAAGGGCCTCTGGGGCAGTGAGCTGACGTCCCGCCGCGCAGACCATCAAAAGCGGGGGAGCTGGGTGCCTGTCCGCTCAGGCAGCAGGCCTTTCAGAAGCCTCTACCACGCTGGAGGCTTCTGAAAGGCCTGGTGCACCAGCGATCAAAAGGAAAGCGTGGGAACTGGGTGCCTGTCCACTCAGGCACCAGGCCTTTCAGAAGCCTCTGCCACACCGGAGGCTTCTGAAAGGCCTGGTGCGATTGAAAGGAAAGCGTGGGAGCTGGATGCCTTTCCGCTCAGGCACCAGGCCTTTCAGAAGCCTCCGGCGCCTGGTGCACCAGCGGACAGGCACCCAGCTCCCCATGATCGAAAGTGAAAGCGTGTAGGGGACCCTACACGTGCATGATTCAATCATGCACTGGGCCTCTAGTATATATATAAAAGCCTAAGTGACCATCTGACTGTTCAACCCTCTGACTGGTAGCTATGACATGCAATGACCACCAGGGGGCAGACGCTCCAACCAGTAGCTATGACGCACACTGACCACCAAGGGACAGACACTCAACGCAGGAGCTCCCGAGCTGTGGTGACTTGGCAGCTGCAGTTCTCTGGTGATGCATTCAGAACCAGAGAGGAGGGAGCCCGATTCCAGGGTGCATCACCCAAGAACCACCCTGTCGCAATCCGGGACCCCTTGGGGGATGTTGGAGAGCTGGTTTTGGTCCGATCCCCGCAGGCCAGGCCAGTGAATCCATGCACTGGGCCTCTAGTCTATAATAATAAAAGGGTAATATGCTAATTAGACCAGACAGCTGAACGACCTTCTGGACGTCATTCTGGACGTCCTTCCAGATGAAGCCGCAGTGGCGGGGGCCAAGGCAGAGGCAGTTAGGGGCGATCAGGCAGGCAGGCAGTGGTTAGGGGCAATCAGGCAGGCAGACAGAGTGGTTAGGAGCGATCAGGCAGGGAGGCGAGTGGTTAGTGGCAATGAAGCAGGCAGGCAGAGGCAGTTAGGGGCAATGAGGCAGGCAGGCGAGTGGTTAGGGGCAATCAGGCAGGCAAGCAGTTAAGGACCAGTGGTCCTGGATTGCAAGAGGGTGCAGGCCAGGCTGAAGGACCCCCCACACACACACTCTGTGCAAGAATTTCATGCACCGGGCCTCTAGTTTAATAATAACAAGAAAAATGGAAACCACCACGTTGCCACCACTGCTTATTGAAATCTTTCTATATGCCAGGTACCTTACCAAATGTATTACAACCACAACTGAATTTAATCCTCACAACCACCCCAGAAATTAAATACAATTAATGCCCTTTCAAAAAAAAATACACCTAAAGATATAAGATATTAAGCAATTGGCTGAAGTTCATGAAACAAGTACTTTTTGAGTGATATTATATGACAGGCGTGGTTCTACCTTTGGGATATAACAGTGAGCAAAACCTGCTCCTGTGGGGCTTATATTCTACTGCGTAAGGTAAAGAAAAGTTTTCATAGCATTTGGAAAAGACCAGTTGTTCATAGCATTAGACCAGCTTTAAATGAGTTCAGTTGATTTAAAACAACTTGATTCAGTAAACATACTTTGGCAAACCAACCTGATATAGCTTCTCCTTTCTGAAAATGAGGCCATCATAAACAGACCCTGAGTCCCTATTAAACACACCCTGAGTCCCAACTAAACACAATCTCACATGAGTACCTATGCTTTTATAGATGACTAGAGGACTGGTGCACGAGATTCGTGCACTTGGGGGGTTCCTTAGCCCGGCCTGCGCCCTCTAGCAGTTTGGAACCCCTCGGGGGATGTCCGTCTGCTGGCTTAGGCCTGATCTCCTTGAAAATCAGGCCTAAGCTGGCAGTCAGACATTCCTCTTGCAGTCAGGGGCTCTTGAAGTCTGAGACCCCTCACTCCTTACTGCCTGCCTGCAGCGGAGGCGGGAGAGGCTCCCGCCACCACCGCTGTGCTTGCCAGCCGTGAGCCCCGGTGGCTTCTGGCTCAGCGGCGCTCCCCCTATGGGAGCACACTGACCAAAAGGGGGTAGCTCCTGCATTGAGCATCTGTTCCCTGGTGGTCAGTACGTGTCATAGCGACTGGTCGACTGATCGTTTGGTCAACTGGTCATAACAGTCACTTAGGCTTTTATATATATAGATGTCAACTCCTGTACACATCTGCGAATCTGCCAATTCCTGAACTGCACAGTTAAAAAAATTCCCACCTAAAATCAGTAGTGTGATTTACAGAGGGAGATTAGGCCTAGTAAATCTATCTTGTTTTCAGGAAAGGAATAATTACATTGCTGACCAAGAAGGCAGACATATAGATGTTGTCCTTAAATCCTGGTTTAGAGCTGCAATAAGAGCCACGATGAAAGATTTTTTTTCTTGAGGTCAAGAAAAGTAAATACTTATTGTGGAATTTAGAAATCTTTAAAGATAATTATACATACCAGATTCTACATAACAAATTTATTTCAGGTAGTCAATTTGTTAGCCTCTTATCACGGGAAAATGGTTAAAAGAAGCATGAAGGGAAAGACTAGGAGAAGATTTAAGTAACCAAGCTGTGCATAATTAAAAGTCTGCCTTTGAGAAGGAAAATATAAAATGCATTAAATAAGTAAATTTTAGAAGCCTCTTCCTCAAGTAATGATGAGTTAAAAATGTAGAATTTCAAATAAAATATAGACAAACTAATAGGTGATTTTAAAATGGACTGAGCCATAAATAGAAAAAGTAAGTTGGAATTGGAAATTGCCAATTTTGAAGATCTCTAAAGTGCGATAAGCAGTTTAAAAAATAGCAACAAAGCAAACAATCTAGAAATAAAAATAAAGTCTGGGCTCTTTAGGTAAAACCTGAAATGAAAATAAGAACAAAAAGTCTAAGAATCAAGAGCTCATAAATAAGGACACCTATAAGATGTTGCAAGGAAACAGGTCATTGGAAGAGCCAATGTCCCTTATTATTCAAGAAACAAAAAGGACAACTCTCAAAAGTATGTCCAGTGAAGCTACTTCAAGGGAAATATTAGTGCCCAACAATTCCCTGTCCTTCTTCTGAACTCACAAGGTGTATGATCTGGAAATATAAACCAACAATACTATAGTTTCTTGTTGACATGTTACACTCTAGTTATCATTATTCCCACTACCATAGACTATCAGTCCCCTTAGAATATTGAAACCACTCAAATAGTTGGAATTTATAACAATCCTAAGCTTTTCCCATGTCTGAATTTTTAAATATTGCTTTGGGACCATTGTCAGAACACACTTTTCTTCTCTATCACTCACCCCTACATATGTAGGAGAGATTTACTTTGCAAATGGAACTGCTAGACAGAATGTACCACAAGAAGAATTTTTTTTTGTAAAAGAAACAGACAATTTCTCCTCACATAATCAAATTATAGCTGATCTGGATTTACAGATAATATATCACATTATGTATGATTTAGAAAATAGCTGAGAATTAGCTATGGTTCTAGGATAGCTATGGGAAAAATACTCTATAATTGGAGCTCAACTCAGATGAGTTCAGATTGATTCTTTTAACCCTTTACCTACAAATTATCCAATATAACCCTTAAAACTGAAGCCACGGAGGGATGTAGGCCATTTGTGAGCTGCTTACTAGACAAAGGACTGATATTAATTGCATCAGTTCTTATCACCCTCAAAACTATGGAAAGGTGGAAAGGACAAATGTAATATTAAAACTGAAATTATCTAAACTATTGGATATTCTTGAACTCCTATGGCCTAAAATAATATCCTTAACTCTTAGTCCTGTACTCTTTCCTTTTAGGAACTTATATATTGTCTTTCTCTGAACTAGTCACTGGCAGGCTCATGTGACTGGAAATATCTCCTTTCATTTTTTTTTTATTGTGGTAAATTTATATGACATGATGTTTACATTCAACCATTTTTAAGTGTACAATTCAAAAGGGTGCCAAGAATTATAAGCGAATACTATGAATAGTTTTATGCTAAATAATTAGATAACCTAGATTAAATGAACCGATTCATAGAAACATAAACAACTGAAACTGACTCTAGAATCTGAATAAAGCTATATCAAGTAAAAAGATTGAGACCTATGGAAAGAGCATTGCACTCAGAGGGAATAGCAAAGCCCTCAGTGGAGAGAGTACCTGGTTTTTTCAGAGAATGGCAGGGAGGTTGGATGCCACAGGGCGAGTGAATGAAATTATGGTAGGAGATAAAGTCAGAGTAGATAATGAGGTAAAGTATTAGCTAGGTTAAGTTTCTGTAGCATTTTTAACTTTAAATCCTAGTGCATTAATAAAACTGTTGCTTCTATTTTGGGTTGACAGGGACTCTGCTCCAAGTAGTTTCTTTTTTTAAATTTTTTAAATTTTTTTTTCATTTCAATAAATCTTTATTGTTCAGATTATTACAGTTGTTCCTCTTTTTTCCTCCCATAGCTCCCCTCCACCCAGTTCCCACCCCACCCTCTGCCCTTACCCCCCCTCCACCACTGTCCTCATCCATAGGTATACGATTTTTGTCCAGTCTCTTCCCGCACCCGCACACCCCTTTCCCTCAGAGGATTGTCAGTCCACTCGCTTTCTATGCCCCTGATTCTATTATATTCACCAGTTTATTCTGTTCATCAGATTTTTTATTCACTTGATTTTTAGATTCACTTGTTGATAGATATGTATTTGTTGTTCATAATTTTTATCTTTACCTTTTTCTTCTTCTTCCTCTTCTTAAAGAATACCTTTCAGCATTCCATATAATACTGGTTTGGCAGTGATGAACTCCTTTAGCTTTTTCTTATCTGTGAAGCTCTTTGTCTGACCTTAAATTCTGAATGATAGCTTTGCTGGGTAGAGTAATCTTAGTTGTAGGTTCTTGCTATTCATCACTTTGAATATTTCTTGCCACTCCCATCTGGCCTACATAGTTTCTATTGAGAAATCAGCTGACAGTCGTATGGGTGCTCCCTTGTAGGTAATTAACTGTTTTTCTCTTGCTGCTTTTAATATTCTCTCTTTGTCTTTTGTCCTTGACATTTTAATTATGATGTGTCTTGGTGTGGTCCTCTTTGCATTCCTCTTGTTTGGGGTTCTCTGCACTTCCTGGACTTGTAAGTCTATTTGTTTCACCAGGTGGGAGAAGTTTTCTGTCATTATTTCTTCAAATAGGTTTCAGTATCTTGCTCTCTCTCTTCTTCTGGCACCCCCATAATTCGGATGTTGGTACACTTGAAGTTGTCCCAGAGGCTCCTTACACTATCTTCATATTTTTGGATTCTTTTTTTCTTTTTGCTTTTCCGGTTGGGTGTTTTTTGCTTCTTTGTTTTTCAAATCTTTGACTTGATTCTTGCAATCCTCTAGTCTGCTGTTGGATCTCTTTATATTATTTTTTATTTCAGTCAGTGTATGCTTAATTTCTAGTTGGTCCTTTTTCATATCCTCGAGGATCTCACTAAATTTATTGGCCTTTTCTAGGAAATTCTTGAAAAACCTTATAACCATAGTTTTGAACTCTATATCCAGTCGTTTGCTTTCCTCCATTTCTTTCATTTGTTACCTGTTTCTTTGTCTCCGCATTTTGGCTACTTCCCTGGGTTGATAGAGTGGCTTTGTATGCTAGGTGTCCTATAGGGCCTAGTGGCTCAGCCTCCCCAGTTACCTGAGGTGGACACTCTTGTGCACAGTCTTGTTGTAGTTAAGCCTTGATTGTTGTTGGTATCACTGGGAGGAATTGACCTCCAGGCCAATTGGTTGTGAGGATCAGCTGTGTCTATGATGGGAGAACTTCTGTGCTGGAGACACTCTTATGAGGCAAGACTTGCTTCAGTGGGGCTTTGGTGCTCACTGAGTCTGCCCCCTGAATGTGTCCCTTATGGATCTGAGGAGTTGTAATCTGGATGGTCCTACTCTGACCCCTGGGTACACTGGCTCTTGGATCGCCAAGGAGGTGCTAATTTAGCCTCTGTCTGAGGCCACCCAACAGGAGCTATGGAGAGAATTTCAGATTCTTCTTCTTTGTTTGGGTTTTGGAGGTGCCCAGATGAGGCCCAGCTGTGAAGCAATGCAAGCTGCTGTGGGGCCTTGGGCCTTCTTTTGGATGTTCTGGGTCTCACTTACTCAGCTGCAGTTTGTTAGGTAAGTTTAGATTTCAAAGGACCAGGCCATTCATATGCAAATGCCTTTCCGCACAGCTTGGATGGGTTGGAGTCTCAGGGCGGAGCAAACAGCAATGGCTTCCAGTCAGCCCTGCCCTAAGAGGCTTCTGGATCTTTGTGTCCCTTGGTAATCGCTGCAAGCACCTCTGAGAGAAAGCCGCCCTCGAGTTCCGCCCGCTGCCAGACAGTCCAGTTTCTCCCCGTAAGAGTCTGGGTCCCCAGAGTCTCACCAGGAACTGGAGTTCAGAGCAGTCGGGAGCTTTTGTCTCCCTCCTGCTTGAAAAAGACAGCCGTGTACTCAGTTGCTAGCCCTCTCCGCTCTCGTGCCTCTTTATCTCTGCCTTTACTTCCGCAGCTCTTGTGACTCTCAGTGTGCTTTTCTCTTCCCTTCTAGTTGTAGAATTTCCACTCAGCAGCCTTCCTGTGGTTCTGGATGATGTCCATTTTGTCTTTTAGTTGTAGTTTTGAAGTTGTTGTGCAAGGCAGCAGTTCAGGTTTACCTATGCCGCTACCTTGGTTTCTCTCCAAGTAGTTTCTTAACCCATTGCAGACCAGTAGTTTTATTGCTAGCTTTACCCAGTGGCCAGATAAGTTTCTGTTGAATGAGTACAAAAATGTTTTACATAAATGTTAAAGGCATGCTTTAAAATTAAATACCCATTGCATTTTGGAGTTCTTTATTGCATGTTCTTACAAGTTAATATCTTTTTAAAGTATGATACTTCGTAAAACACTATGTAATATGAAGTGAGAATTTTCATGATCCATTCGCAATGTGTTAAGTACCTAAAATAACAGATTTTCCCCATCTTGTCGTAGTTCTATTTAGAACACGTGGACTCCTTGATAATTACAGAAGAGGAGAAGATAGGCAGAGTATTGTACCATGTTCTTCTATATTTTGGCCCCAGGAAATTACAGAGTCTGAGGAATGTGGTGGAGCAGTGGACTTTTTACCAAGTATACCAGTTAATAATGCGGATTTTGTAATCAAAGAAAAACACAATAATTTCAAGAGAAACATCAAAAGTACTTTATTCAAAGTAATGTCCATCACTACCTACACATTTCCCCCATCTTTCAGGTAATTTGTGGATACCATCCCAATAGAACTTTTATTGTTTTGAGGCAAACCATTCAGAGGCCCAGTTTTTCACTTCTTCATACATTTTGAAGTGCTGCTCAGAAAGTGCGTGTGCCAGCAATCAGAACAAGTGGTAATCTGAAGGAGCAAGGTCTGGTGAATACAGAGGGTGGGTTAATACTTCCCAGGCAAGATCTTTTTTTTTTTTTAAATGTATTTTTATTCATTTCAGAGAGGAAGGGAGAGGGAGAGAGAGATAGAAGCATGAATGATAAGAGAGAATCATTGACCAGCAGCCTTCTGCACGCCCCCAACTGGGGATTGAGCCCGCCACCTGAGCATGTGCCCCTGACCGGAATCGAACCTGGGACCCTTCAGTCCACAGTCTGATGCTCTATCCACTGAGCCAAAACAGCTAGGGCCCAGGCAAGATCTTTTAACATGGCTTTAACTGGTTTTGAAGTGTGTGATGGTGCGTTATTATGAAGCAAAATTACTTTGCCATGTCTTCTGGCCCATTCTGGTCGTTTTACCATCAAAGCGTGGTTCAAATAGATTATTTGTTGTCGGTAGCGATCAGTATTAACAGTTTCACCTGGTTTTAGAAGCTCATAATACACCACACCTTCCTGATCCCACCAAATGCAGAGCATTGTCTTCTTTCCAAAGTGATTTGGCCTTGCAGTTGATGTTGATGGTTGACCTGGATGAACCCATGATTTTGTGCGTTTGGGATTCTCAAAATAAATCCACTTTCATCACCAGTCACAATTCGATGCAAAAAAGACTTCCTTTTGTGCCATTGAAGCAACATTTTACTGATGACTTTTCGGTTTTCCATTTGTCTTTCGTTCAGTTGATATGGCACCCATTTTCCTTCCTTTAAAATCTTTCCCATTGCTTGTAAATGATTGGAAATTATTTGCTGAGCAACGTTTAATCTTTCTGCAAGTTGTTTTTGAGTTTGACACACATATTTATACAATAATGCTTGTAATTGTTGGTCTTCAAACCTTTTCAGTTGACCTGGATGTTCTTCATCTTTCACATCGAAATCATCACTTTTAAAGCATTTATACCAGTGTTCACAAGTATCTTGAGATGGAACATGTTCACCATAAGCTTCCCGAAGTATACAATAACTTTCAGCTGCACTTTTCTTCAAAATAAAGTAATGAATTAAAATTTCCCGCAAATGCTCTTTTTTGGCACAAAATTTGACATTTTTAAGTGTAAAAATATCTATGATGTTAACACCTTCAGAAAATTTGACATATGAAGTTTTGAAGCTTGTTGTCAATACAACAAAATAGCATACATATCAAATCACATATATATCAACATATGTGTAACTCCATCTATTGAAAAAAAATCCACATTATTAACCAGTACACTAGTAGTGAGCCCCATTTTCATCACCATAGGAGGGTAGGGAGCAGGATCTTTGAAGGTCATTGCAAACAGTTAAGTGTGCTCAGCAGTTACTGGATGATTTTAATTTATACATCTTAACAGGATCACTCTGGCTCCCATGTTTTATGGAAAATAACAGAAGAAACTTAAGGGTGGAAGCAGAGAGACAGATAAGTGCAGAGCCTATTGCAATAACCTGGGCATAGGATGATCCCTGGGACCAGCATGGTAATGGTGGAGGTAATCAGAATTGGTTAGAGTCTTTGTATATTTGAGTATAAAGCAAATATCCTACCTAATAAAAGAGTAATATGCAAATTGACCCTAAATCCGCTACACCCACAAGCCACGCCCATAAGCCACACCCACCAGCCAATCAGGAGCAGATATGCAAATAAACCCAACCAAGATGGCTACAGCCACAGAGAGCAAGGTTTCCCAGGCAACGGAGGAAGCCAAGCTTTCCGCCTGCCCTTACCGGCCTAAGCCTCCACTCAAGCTACAAAGTCTCAATTATAGAAGGTAAACAAATCCAAACAGAAATGGCGGCAGCCACGGAGCTGGAGAGAGCAGGCCAGGGTTGCCCCTGGCAACAGAGGAAGCCAAGCTTTCCACCTGCCCTGGCTGGCCTAGGCCTCCACTCCAGGCTACAAAGTTTCAATTATAGAAGGTGAATTAACCCCAACAGAAATGGCTGCCGGCCACGGAGTGAGCAGGAGGCGTGGCTCCACTCCAGGCTACAAAGTTTCAATTGTAGAAGGTAAATAAATTCCAGATACCAGGGCCTCTGCTTGGGTCGCCAGGGGGTGTGGCTGGCCTGAAAACCACCACAGGCCCCTTGCTCAGGCTGTGCCACGCCCCAAGGGAATCCCCATCCTGATCCAGGACACCCTTCAGGGCAAACCAGCTGGCCCCCACCTCTGCACCAGGCCTCTATCCTATCTAATAAAAGAGTAATATGCAGATTGACCATCACTCCAACACACAATATGGCTGCCCCCATGTGGTCAAAGATCCTGCCCCCATGTGGTCACAAGATGGCCACCACAAGATGGCCAGCAGGGGAGGGTAGTTGGGAGGCACCAGGCCTGCAAGGGAGGGCAGTTGAGAGGGACCAAGCCTGCAAGGGAGGGCAGTTGGAGGCGATCAACCCTGTAGGGGAGGGCAGTTAGGGGTGACCAGGCCAGCAGAGGAGGGAAGTTGGGGGCAAACAGACTGGCAGGGGAGCAGTTAGGCATCAGTCAGGCTGGCAGCAGAGTGGTTAGGGGTGATCAGGCTGGCAGGTAGAAGTAGTTAGGGGCAATCAGGAAGGCAGGCAGGCGAGTAGTTGGGAGCCAGCAGTCCTGGATTGTGAGAGGGCATCCCTCGAGTGGTCCCAGATTGGAGAGGGTACAGGCTGGGCTGAGGGACACCCCTCCCTCCGTGCATGAATTTCGTGCACCGGGCCTCTGGTATTCTATTAATTAGCTAAATGCCATGCATAAGAGAAAGAGAAGAGTTAAGTATAGTTTTGTTTTGGTTTTTATCTTGAGCTAGTGTAAGGCTAGAGGTGCTGTTTTTGAGATGAGGGAAACTATGGGAGGAGCAGATTTTAGGGGAAAAATACCAGAAGTTTCATTTTTGACATGTAAATCTGGGATGCCTATTATATATTCCAATTAAGTTATGCAATAAATGGTTGGATATGAATTTGGGGTGTGGAGGAGCTTTTAGTAGAGATAAATTATTGGCATTATTAAGCATTAGAATTTGAATTTGGATCCACTCTAAAGCCCAGTCTCTTAACTGCCTTTATGATTGCTTGGAAAACTAAGGGAGGAAAAGTTTGCTAAATCATAAACTTAATAAAAATATAATTCATGTTATTCTATAACTAGCCTGAATGCACACTTACTTTATCTGAAGTAATATTACAATATCAGCTAACAAACAGTAAGCTCTGCTTTGTGGTCAGTTTTGGTTAGGCAGTGATGCCTCACATATGACAACCTGCATATTTTATTTTTAATCTTTTGTGATTAGGGAATCAAGTAAAGAATGTTTTTCTTATTATTCTTGATGGCAAAAAGTAATTTCTGGGGTCTTAAATACAAATTTTTGGCCAATCACTTATAAAAGAAGAAACTCTACTATCAGATTCTACAATCACATCTGTTTATTTAAATAAACTTTCTATTTTAAAAAACAATTTCCTCTTAATAGTTAAGGTTCAGAACTCCTCTTTGATATGAAATGAAGTTCTGTATGGTGTGGCAAGAATTATTTAAATAGTTATTTGCTTTTTATTCAATAGCAATACTCTTTTTTAAAAAAATTATCTTTATTGTTAAAAGTGTTACAGGCCTTCCTTCCCCAGGCTGCTGGCACTGGCTTCCCTTCGGCACCCAGGACCCGGGCTTCCCTCGCAGCCCCGGCTTTGTCCGGAATGTTATCCAGAAGGACGTCTGGTCTAATTAGCATATTATGCTTTTATTATTATAGATAGTACTCCATTTTGTAAATGTACCACATCTTTTTTATTCACTCATTTTTGGGCACTTGGGCTGTTTCTAAATCTTAGCTATTGTAAATTGTGCTACTATGAACATAGGGGTGCATGTATTCTTTCTGATTGGTGTTTTGGGATTCTTAGGATATATTCCTAGAAGTGGGATCACAGTGTCAAATGGCAGATCCATTTTTAATTTTTTGAGGAAACTCCATACTGTTTTCCATAGTGGCTGCACCAGTCTGCATTCCCACCAGCAGTGTAACAGAGTTCCCTTTTCCTCATCAGCACTATCTCTTAACAGCGGGAAGCAAACAAACAAAAATCCATTGATAATAAGTAAATATCAGACATTATTTTACCTGTTATAGAAAAGTATATTCACTTGGAAGTGATATCAAGGGATGCCTGTCAATAGCTGTCAAACATTTTATGGACAGTAGTCATGAAACTTAAATTTTCATAACAGCAGAATTATTATGTAAAGACCAACCAAAAATAGGGCTATAATTCCTCTAGTCTATATCATAAGAAATCTTTTGCAAGACATATACTTACAAGATGATTAGAATTTTTACCATGACACAAAATTGATGATTCATAAATTATACATGTGTCTACATTGTTACAAAATTGTGCTATACTTTTATGTGCTTAATGTATTCTCAGTGTCCATAACTTATGTTTCATTTTTAAAAGCATCTAAGATTTCAAAAAAAAAAAAGCCAAGCATACCCAATATTCCTAGAGAGTTCATACGTATCCACTTATATCTGCAATTAAAGAGGTGATAGCAAATGGAAACAAACAATAAAAGAAAGTTACAGTTTTTATTTCTTTCAAGCCCAACTATTTACCCAGGTAAGGGCTTTGCATAGCAGCAAGAATTGAATTCACTGGGCCTACATACTGTGAAATTTAGGATTGGAAATGAATTTAGAAAGATACCTGCTTTCAAGCGAATAAGATCCCTTTACTGTTCTGAACTGATAGTTTTTTTCTGGCTGGCATCTTCACCCAGTTTTCCCCCTGAGGACATACTTCCTGTTCCCTCATGCTGAAAAAGGAGAGTGAATGGCCAATTCATAATCTATTTAACATTCCTGTTTGTTTTGAGAATCTGCTGAAAAAGTATACATCATTAAAGATATATTTTTTTATGAGTAATATCAGGGTTTATATCTACAGATCTAAAGTTTCAACCTCAAGTAAATCACATTTGTTTTTGGACAGATGCTGCATCATTATTGTATTACTAGAGGCCCGGTGCATGAAAATTCATGCACTGGAGTGGGGGGTCCCTCAGCCTGGCCTGCCCCCTCTCACAGTCTGGGAGCCCTCAGGGGTGGGAAGCAACCTGGCAATCAGGGAAAGGAGATGCCCCATCACACTTCTGCTGCTGCCACTGCTGGCAGCGCAAGCCTCAGCCGGCCCTGGTTACTTGAGCCTTGGGCAGCCCTGGGTGGCTCTGGGTGGCTGGGCAGCCACCATCCAAGGCTTGCCTGCGCCTTGGACGTCAGCTGGGCAGCCGCCATCCAAGGCTTGCCTGTGCCTTGGGCCAGCCCTGGGTGGCTGGGGGGCTGAGGGGACTGGTGGACTCCGGAGGAGCGCCTTGCCACCCCGGCGGGGCTGAGGGGACTGGACACCACCATCTTGTGGCTGTGGGCACCACCATCTTTGAGGGCGGGGCAGTCAATTAGCATATTCCCTCCTTATTAGATAGGATTTAGGAGGCAGAAACGGATCTAAAAGGAATTATTTAAAACAAAAGCACAAAAATCTTAACTTTTATGATATACTAGTGGCCTGGTGTATGGATTCGTGCACATTTAAAGGAAATTAATTAGAAGAAATATATATATATATAAATATATATATATATATACATATATGTATATATATATTTTCTCACATAAGGAAGCATTTACTTGAGGTTTAACATGAAATCATACAAACAAAATTGGTATAAACACAAATCCACATTGAATCATAACAAAGATAGCAAAAGACAAAGTAAAAACAAAGAAAAACTAATTGGCAGCTATATACAGTTGAACACAGTTGTGTCTTGTACACTAGAAAGTCTTTTACAAAATAATCATGTTAGAGAAAGAGAAGACCGATCAGTCTTCAATGTCGTCCTGCCAGATGGGTTACTTTAGCACTCTCCTTCTGTTTTCTCCAATGTCCTCCTCTAGTGCTGATAATTGTTTTGGTGATTGCCTCTCCCTGGAGACGCCTTGCCATAAGTGCTCTCTTGACCACTGTAGTCTGCATATCCCTGTCCATATCCATAGTCCCATAGTTATACCCAGTATAATCATATCCACCATAGCCACTATAGTTTTGATCACCACCATAGGCACTATTGTAATATCCTTGATCATAATAATTATTAAATCCTTGGTTCCAATTTTGGCCCTGACCTCAGCCTCGAACCCTAGTACCACCTCTTCCATCAGCTGCAGCACCTCTTCCTCCCTTTTGTTGTTGCTGTTGCTGCCTATATACCTCTTTGGATTGGGCAACTTTTATTTCACACTTCCCAGAACCTATTTGATGATATCTGCTTTCTAACAATTTCTTTACTGGCTCCTCAATTGTATATGTGATAAAACAAAAACCTCTTCTCTCATTTGTTTTTGTATCCATGGGAAGTTCAATATTTTCAGTCTCTCCAAAGGCTCCAAAATATTCTTTAATTTGTTCTTCAGGAGTATCTGAGCTCAGTCCACCCACAAAAACCTTTTTGTGGGGTTCCTTCCCTTTTAAAGCTTTGGCCCTTTTAGGGGTCTATGAGTTTGCCATTCAGTTTGTGTTCCTTCAGTTCCAAAACCTTACCAACACTAGCAGCATCTTTGAAAAGCACAAATCCAGATCCTCTTGATCGCCCAGTGACTGGATCTGTTTTAATTGTGCAGTCTACAACTTCCCCAAAATCGAGACAAATATTCAGTCAAATCTTTCTTGCTTGTATCCCAGCTCAAGCCTCCAATAAACATTTTACCATCATCCTTCTAATTCTTGCTCGCGTTGATCTTGGATCCCTCTGCGAAGTCCTCCACGTTGCTGTACTCATTCATGTCCTCCATGATAGCGGCCTTGTCAGCCTGTGGGTGCTGGTACGGAGTTTGGGTCACAGCAGTAGTGGCAGAGCATTGAATGGAGCCGGATTTAAACTGGCAGCGGAAGAGCTAGAAGAAATATTTTAATATCGCTATTCTCCCTTTCTCTATAATAGAAGTGTCAATCAAATTCACGATCGACAATGACAGATCGAAACACACCCGTGAGATTGGCGCCAGTGAGAGCTTTATTAATATATGTATTGTGCCTGCGCGAGTAAACTTAGCTTTCATAGGTATAAAATAAACTTACTTAATTAGACATGCTTTCTGATTTAGCTAAACATTTTCCAGCCCAGTGAAGCACCCCAACTTTTCTTTCAGGTAATTGTCAGCAACACTGCAGTAAATATCAACACAAAGCAGATTATTATTATAGATCATGCAGGGAGAACAAAGAGTAAAATATTTAACTGCAGCAGTGTTTGACTATATTCTGCACAGTGAGAAAACCTGAAGTCATTTTCAAGGTCCACCATTTATTTCTTCTTCTCAGTCGGGTCAAGTTTTTAAGCTTTCTAAATCTCCATTTTCCGGCCAATGAAAAGAAAATAGGGTTCTACCGAGTCTCCTATCTACCTACTCCAGGACTTCTGTGAGGATCAAATGAGATGAGGCACAGGAAAATGCTTCACAGACATTTGGTTACAGTGTAAAATATTTCCACCTGGCTATAAAGCAAGTTATGTTCCTGGGCTGAAGAAACTCCAAGGAGGCTAGTCTTTAGGGAGAGGATGGGTGTTGCTACGTGATGTCATTGCCTGGCGGCCCACAGCCACCGTTTCGGAGCTGAGCTGGGCTGTGGGCCACATTTTGTGACATGGGGTCTCAGCAACGTCAGCTGCAATTTGGTGGGCTGTCACTCCAGGGTGGTGGCCGGGCCTGTGTCCCACTTGGGGGAAGCCGAGTGTTGCTTTGTGGGTGCCAGGTCTGCAGTGCCATTTCTCTGTAAATGGCCAGTGCGTGTCATGGCAGCTCCTGGGTTCAGCATCTGGTCCCTGGTGGTCAGTGTGAATCATAGCGACCAGTTGGATGGTTGGACACTTAGCATATTAGCCTTTTATATACAGGTATATAGATATGAAGGTAATTTCATTATATATAAAATTTCACTACATTTATATAAAATCTTATTTTATGTATATGATTTCAATGCACTGTAGGTTTCAGTGAGGTCAAAGAATTGTAGCTGGAGGGTCATTGGGCAGGTGCAGTAGAAGTACGGATTATGGTGGACATAGTGGGTATTTGACATAGATGTTTTGAAGGTGGTAATGAAAGGTCTAGGGTTTATTTGTGAAATGATAGGATGAAGAGGAGTGAAGGATACTAATGTTTTAGGTGAGAAATTCAAGAAACTGAGGTCAGACTAGCATCTGGTTTATCCACATAGATGTTGAAGCAACTGAGAGTGATAACAGGTGTAGTGGTTGAGAGCTGGAGGAATGACAAGATGGCAACTTCAGGTGAGGTAGTGGGCAGTTCAGCCAAGTAGTACAGGCTTCAAAGAGCTGTGTTTTTTGTTTGTTTTGATGGGGGTGGGGGGAGGCGAGAAATAGTTTGAAAATGGCAATGGGGAGCAAAAAGAACAACTACTAAATTTCTTATGGCCAAAGGATATTGGTTATGCAAGTAAGATATTTCTACTTAAGAGTAAGGTTTTTATGGAATGGTCAGATTTCAGTTAACAAAGCATCAACTAACATTTATTTAGTAGTTAAGACCTGTTAAGCATTATTCTAAATATTTTATAAGAAGATTAAAGACATGATCAGTGAAGGTTTAGAATGGAGGAAATTTGCAGACCTCAATTTAGGACTCTCAAATGGCTGGGTGAAAAGGTTTGAAAGGGAGGGAAGGGTGATTAGATCATGGTGGGGGTTGTATGCCTCCATTTGGGGATGAAAGCCCTTATGACCAGTACTCGCTACTCAAAGTGACATTCATAGCACTGCAGAGTCAACATTACCTATGAAATGATTAGAAATGCAGAATTTCATGTCCTATTCCAGACTGACTGAATCAGAAGCTGCATTCTAACATGTAACCCCACATGATGGATATGCACATTAAAATTTGAGAGGAGCTGCTTTAGAGGACTACTGGGGCCTTTCAATTAAGATGCATAACCTAATAAGAATAGGAACATAGAAGATGAGAGTTTAGAGGGAATATGACTATACATATTCCAATTTAAAAAACTTGTAAGTAACTCTCTGTGTACATGATGTTAATAAGTGCAGGGAATGTAACAAAGGCATAATTGAAACACTGCAGTGAATTGAATTGAATGTAGGCTGCTACTCTAATGAAACTGCTGATTCACAGGTAATTGGCATTATATGGACATCTTCTTCCCAACCACAGCAATTGCTTGTTTTGTGGTTTGAGTGAATGTGTTTGGCTTGAGTAGAAATTTCCAAGGTAAGAAAGTTGCCAAGAAGCTGTGATAATAATGAAAGGCTTGAAAATATTATGATAAACATCATGTTATCTCTCTTCTCTACTTATCATTTAGACTCATTTTACATAGAGCCTCTCTGAGTGCCGAGAACAGAATAAGGATTTGCCTTAGATTAACTTTTGTTTTTAGGGTATCTAATATTTGGCTATTATGGGCACTGGCTGGGTATTTGCTTAGAAAAGTAAATAAAAGGAAATCTTTGAAAGTTTTTTTCTATGTCAAAAGCACACCTCAAAACTTTTATATGTAATCTTATAGCATAGCTGATAAAAATGAAATAATTCTGGCTTCATTGCAAGGAGATAACTAATGAGATATTATGGTGAAAGTTTTAAGATGAAGAGGGCAGATAAGCCCACTATTATATTAGAAAATTCTTTTAGCTCTTAGCATAGTGCCAAATGGATCTTTAATTACTTGGAAAATTACTAAAAATCATATAATCTTTGGTTATTTTGGATTATCATTGATTCAGGTTTTTCTAAGGGCAAGACAATTCAAGATTTGAAAAGTGACATATTTAATCAGAGGCTAATCCATTTTATGTAGGACTGAGTGAGAATGTAGAAGAATAGAAAATTTCCAGGTACTAATCAACAGTAGAATTTAAACTATTTTAAAATAGGTACAAGTGATTCAATGCCACAAGTATACTGCATTCCAAGAAAGAAACATTTATCAAAATAAAAACCCTAGTGATTATGAGACAAAAATAGTGTGGAAGTGCTAAAGTTTATGAGACAGAGTGTGATAGACTTACTACATCAACAATCCCAATTAATGGCTCCCCTGTATCATGATGTTTGTCCTGTATCTCTTTGGTCCCTCCTCCTCCAAATCTGTGTTTTGTTAAATGCACTGCTTTGGTCAGTGGAATGCTGTACACACAACATACATAATGTTGCATAATTGGGTTTGCTCTTTCTTGCTTTCCTGCCTTCACTATAAGAAAATGTGTGGGATAGCCTGATGGATCATGAGACACATGGAATAGAGTTGAGTTAGCCCAGTTGTCCCAGCTGAAGCTCCAGACAGGTGAGAAAATCCAGCCAAGTTCAGCAAAGCTGCCTAGTCAACCCAAAGCTGAGCAGTTACCATAGCTGCACTCTGCCAAGCACAGCTCAGCTGAGCAGAATACTTAGCCAATTAAAAGAGTCATGATCAAAAATAAATATTTGCTTTTGTATACTCCTGAGGTTTTCTGGTTGTTTGTTATGCAGTATTATTGTGGCAATAGAGAACTGATATACAAAGAAAAGACATACGATGTATGATTTCTTTACAAGATATTACACTTTTCCTTTTCTATTTTTATTTTTTAGTTTCTATTAATAAATTATTATTTTAATATATAAACTGGCAGTCAGACATCCCCCAAGGGGTCCTGGATTGGAGAGGGTGCAGACTGGGCTGAGGGGACCTCCCATGCACGAATTTCGTGCACCGGGCCTCTAGTCTACGATATATGTTCAACATTTATATACATATAAATGCAAGCACATGGATTCAGGCTGAGTAAAATTCCATTAGAGTATTTTCAAATGTGTGAAAAATAAAGAAGAATAGCATGATAAAAGTAGGAGAGTGGCTTCAATGTGTCCATAAAAGAGATGCCTATTTTCAGTAATACCTTAGGCTTTAATATTTGCTTATGTTTGTGTTGATATGCACTTCCTGTATGGGGAACTCTCATAATAGTGTTATTCCTACTATACAAAAATGAGTCTAGTTTATAATGAGTCCAATATGTCCAGTTTGTAATGAGATTATTTGATACTTGATGCTATAAAACAAGTTAACACAAAATAGTATTTATTGTATGCTAGGTACTATTTTAATATTTTTTTTACATCTATTAAGTCATATCATCCTCCTAGGAATCCAATTTAGTAGCTATGGTGATTTTCATCACTGATAGAGGAAGAAACTGAGGCACAGAGAGGTTGAGTGTCTTCCTGAAGTTCACACAGGATAATAATTGGTAGAGCTGGGATTTGGATCCTGGTAGTTTGACCATGTATATTCAAATTTGTATTAGGCAAGGATATCTTTTAATTTACTAAGAGGCACACCCAAGTGAGGAGAGAGCTCTAGTGGAGAAAGTGTAGTATCCTATATAATAATCCTATATGATAAAGAGGTAATATGCAAATTGACTGTCATACCCTCAAAGATGGCTGCCTACGACCAGGCTGGTAGGGGGGTTAGTGAGGGACGACCAAACGACTGAACAAGCAGGCTGCGTGGGGTGACCAGGCTGGCGGGGGGGACCTTGAGGGGCTACCAGGCTGCCATGGGGGGCAGTTGGGGGCGACCAGGCTGGTGGGGGGGTGCGATTGGGGGTGACCAGGCTGGTAGCAGGGGCAGTTGGGGGCAATTAGGCTGGCAGTGGGGGCAGTGAGGGATGATTAGGCCAGCGGGGGGGGGTGGGAGTTGGGGGTGACCAGGCCAGTGGGGGGGGGGCAGTTGGGGGCAACCAGGCCGACAGGGAGGGGGCAGTTGGTGGCGACCTGGCTGGCAGCGGGGGGCAGTTAGGGGCAACCAGGTCAGCAGGGGGGGGCATTTAGGGGTGATGAGGCCGGCATGCAGAGGCAGTGAGGAGCGATCAGGCTGGTGGGGTTGGGGGGCCGTTAGGAGTGACCAGGCAGGTGAATGATTAGGAGCCAGCGGTCCCGGATTGTGAGAGGGATGTCCAACTGCCTGTTTAAACTGGCAGACGGACATTCCCCAAGGGGTCCTGGATTGGAGAGGGTGCAGGCTGGGCTGAGGGGACCTCCCATGCATGAATTTCATGCACTGGGCCTCTAGTCTACCATATATGTTCAACATCAGACAGTTTTGTTTTGTTTTTAAGTAATTTAACATAGAAAATTAGAGCATTTTACACTGATCAGGTTTCTTCAGGGTAATAATTCTTCTGTTTGTCTTATTATAGTCATATCTGCTAATTTGGATAGTACAATTGTAATGTGTGACATAGCAGTTGGGTAAAAATAATAGGCAGAAATACAAAAGGAATAATTAAAAGGCATAAAGATGTTAGGATTATAACTTAAATCATGATGAGACTCTTAAGAACTTCATTCTTTAAACCAGCAGAAATCTAGATTCACTTTCAGAGAGAGTCTAGTTCAACATGTCCAGATAGGTAAAAACATTTCCATGTGCACAAAGAAATCTGCATTTCTTGGTGTAATTACTTGGTGTAATGTTTACGCCTGCAGTCCCTAGAGAGGCAGTGACCAGTAGAACTCTATGGTGATGGAAATGTTCCATATCTGTGCTGTCCACAATTGCCATATGTTCAGTTGAGGAACTGAAGTTTTGATTTTACTTAATTTTAATTTTAGGTAATTTGAATTTCAATTAAAATAACCAGTGTGGCTAGTGGCTTTTTAAAATTGAAATATAATTGACATACAATATCCAGTTAGTTTCAGGTGTACATAATAGTGATTTGATATTTACATACATTACAAAATGATTACCACAATACGTCTAATTAGCATCTATCACCATACAAAGTTATTACAATCTTATTGACTATATTTCTTATGCTGTATATTACATCCCCATTACTTTTTAATGTTATAACTGGAAATTTGTACCTCTGAATCCTTTTACCTATTTTGCCAGCCCCCTAACCACCCCCGCTCTGGTAACTACCATGTTGTTTCTTGTATTTATGAATCTGGTTTCTGTTTTGTTTGTTTATTGTTCTATTTTTTAGATTACACACATAAGTGAAATCATACAGTATTAGTCTTAGTTGGACTTATTTCACTTAGCATAATACCTTCAAGTCCATCCATTCATGTTGTTGAAAATGGCAAGAATTCATTCTTTTTTATGACTGAGTAATATTCCATTGTGTGGAATATTTTTTTTTTTTTTTTTTTTTTTTTTTTTTTTTTTTTTTTTTTTTTTTAAAATATATTTTATTGATTTTTTACAGAGAGGAAGAGAGAGGGATAGAGAGTTAGAAACATCGATGAGAGAGAAACATCGATCAGCTGCCTCTTGCACACCCCCTACTGGGGATGTGCCCGCAACCAAGGTACATGCCCTTGACCGGAATCGAACCCGGGACCCTTGAGTCCGCAGGCCGACGCTCTATCCACTGAGCCAAACCGGCGAGGGCTGGAATATTTTTTGACTGTGTAATATTCCACATATCTATCAATGAGCACTTAGGTTCCTTCCATATCTTGGCTGTTGTAAGTAGTGCTTTGATGAGCATAGGGGAGCATACATCCTTTTGAATTAATGTTTTTGTTTTCTTTAGATAAATACCCCAAAGTGGAATTGCTAAATCATATGATTGTTCTATTTTTAATTTTTTAAGGAACTTCCATACTGTTTTCCACAGTGGCTGCACCAATTTACATTCCCAACAACAGTGCACAAGGCTTCCCTTTTCTCCACATCCTCACCAGCACTTGTTATTATTTTTTCTTTTTGATAATAGCTGTTCTGATGGGTGTGAGGTGATATTTCATTGTAGTTCTGATTTGCATTGTCCCACTGACTAGTGATGTTAAGCATCTTTCATGTGCCAGTTGTCCATCTGTATGTATTCTTTGGAAAAATGTATATTCAAGTCCTCTGCCCATTTATTTTTAATTTTTAAATTTATCTTTATTGTTGAAGTATTACAGATGTCCCCCCCCCCCCCAATTGACCCCTTCCACCCTTATCCCATCTTCTCCCCACGCCTTCTCCACACTATTGTCTATCCATGGGCTATTCATATCTCTCTATATAAAAGGCTTATATGCTAAGTGTCTGACCTTCCGGGTAATGATGTCATGTAGCAACACCCAGCTTCCTCCCCTATGACTAGCCTTCTTGGAGTTTCTTCAGCCCAGGAACACGACTTGCTTTATAGCTAAGTGGAAACATTTCACACTTTAACCAAATGTCTGTGAAGCGTTTTCCTGTGTCTCATCTCATTTGATCCTCACAGAAGTCCTGGAGTAGGTAATAGGAGACTCAGTGGAATCCTATTTTCTTTTCATTAGCTGGAAAACAGAGATTTAGAAAGTTTAGAAACTTGACACGACTGAAAAGAAGTAAGAAATGGTGGACCTTGAAAATGACTTCACGTTTTCTCACTGTGCAGAATATAGTCAAACACTGCTGCAGTTAAATATTTTACCTTTTGTTCTCCCTGTGTGATCTACAATAATAATCTGCTTCATGTTGATATTTATGGCTGTGTTGTTGACAATTACCTGAAAGAGAAGTTGGGGTGCTTCACTGGGCTAGAAAAAGTTTAGCTAAATCAGAAAGCAGTTTTAATTAAGCAAGTTTATTCTCTAGATATAAAAGGCTAAGTTGACTTGTGCATGCGCAATACATGTAAAGCTCTCACTTGTGCCAATTGCACGCATGTGTTTCCATCTGTCATTGTTGATCATGAATTTGGTTGACACTTCTCTTATAGAGAAAGGGTGAATAGTGATATTAAATTATTTCTTCTAATTAATTTCCTTTCAATGTGCACAAATTCCTTTCAATGTGCACTGGGCCACTAGTATGCATATAATTTCTTTGGTTAATCTCTCCCCTGCTCCCATCCCCCTTCCTCTGAGATTTGTCAGTCTGTTGCATGCTTCCATATCTCTGGGTCTGCTTTGTTAATCAGTTTACTTTGTTCACTAGATTCCACATATAAGGGAGATCATGTTATATTTATCTTTCTCTGACTGGCTTATTTCGCTTAGCATAATACTTTCCAGGTTCCTCCATGCTGTCTCAAAGGATAAGATATCCTTCTTTTTTATAGCTCCATAGTACTCTATGGTGTAAATGTACCACATCTTTTTTATCCACTTGTCTACTGATGAGCATTTGAGCTGTTTCCTTACTTAGATCTTAGCTATTGTAAATTATGCTGCTATGAACATAGGGGTGCTGATTGGTGTTTTTAGGATATATTCCTAGAAGTGGGATCACTGGGCCAAATGGCAGTTCCTTACTTTTAAGCTTTATAATGTTAGTTACTATGTAACTTTTATTTAAGGGCTAAGTTAGTCCCACTGGTAAGATAAGACCCTTCTGAGGACTCTGCCTTAGGTCTCACATATGAAGTTTTTCTACTCTGGCTGGTGAGATGCCAGCTATTCTTCACCTTGCTTTAGCCCTGGAAATTGTTTGGCTTACTAATTTCTAATGATTTTTTCCCCTGAATTCTCAAGGCATACATGGATCAGTAATCAATCAAAGAGTAGAAGGGACCAAATGTTTGCATTGGGGCAGCAATTCCTGTAAGTTAATTCTTCATGGGCAGAAATGAAAGTAAAATAATTAATATTTAAATGACTTAAAATGTATTTAATAAAAAATAAAATTATTTTAAAACAGGAACATGTCACAGACAATAGTGTGGTGGAGGCCTGGGTGGAGTTAGGGGCAGGCTATAAGGGGTCGATGGGAGAAAAAAGGGGACATATGTAATACTTTCAACAATAAAGATTAAAAAATAGGAACATATATTTTTAAGTGTTTAATTATGTTAGTTAAAATGTTAACAAATTTAAAAATATATGTCAATAAGAAATTTTACATGTACAATTTGTTCTTCACTTTACTTTTCATATTTATTCATGATCTGGAAGAGTAATACATTCTCTATTAATTCAAACTGTTTCTCAGCTCAAATGAATTTGTCAAATGAAAAAAATATTTCTATAGCTGTAGAAGGAAATATTCTTGTAAAAGTAGATGGTTCTATATTATAACAGTTCCCAAGTCCCCGATGAATGTAGATGCTTTAGTGACTTCTTTCTTTTTATCAGTGCATCTCCTTAAAATTTCATCAGCAAATTTGTGTTTCTTGAGTGACTTACCTTTAATCCTGAAATCAATCCTAGTTATCATAATGGTTAAATTATTGTTGGAATTTTATGTCTTAGCTAGTCTGCCTTAATAGTTGAAGTTCGACCCTAGAAGCAAGTTTGAGAACTTTGGCAAGACAATGAAGTGTAGAATGTACTTTTCTTGCCAATTTGTCAAAAATTTCTAGCATAACTTCTTATATACCATTTTATATCATTAATAGTTACAAGCATAATTCTATAATAATTTGATTTTTAACATATCTTAAAAACTTTTTAATATAAGGTTCAATGTTCTAATGAAGTGTTTTAGCATAATTAACATATTCTCTAGATGAAAAAAAGTTTAATCATCTTGCTTCAACTACTCTGATATACTTTCTCAGCACTTTGAAGGAGAAAAAAATGATGAGATAAATAATAAAAACAAATTCATATTTTGTTGATTGATGGAGGCTTGTCAGTTTAAGGCCTGCCACTAAATCAACTAAAAAACTCAGAAGCTCTTGTGAAAGGGATACTAAAGCTGAAATGGACCAATGGATTGGAGACTAATGGCTCAATCAAGATGCTGAAGTCTGAGATTGGACAGCAGTGTGAGGTTATAAATCCTATAGCTGCTATATAATTGCAGCAGGGCAGGGGGATTGTGAGAAGGGGGAAAATAAGTATAGCACAGGCAGAGAACAAATCACAGAGTGGTCATGAAGAATTTGTTAAGGGCCAAGAAGAATGACTGAAATCCAGTTCATTCTGATTTAATTCACTTTAAAGGCTCAGTTGATCTATACGAGACTATGTATTTTCAGGGGATGAACATTTTAGGGGGTGGACATCTGTAGAGTTCTCTGTTGAGTGTCACTTGTGAAACTGATGTTTATAATATGATAGCAGTATACTATAACTTTTTAAAATTTTAGATCTAACTACCTATCATCTATTGGGAAGGAATTTGGGGAGAATTTATATTCATTAGACATCCTCTTATACCCATATGCTTTGTTGTCCTAAAAAGTTCTGTGGAAACATTATGTAAGCATATTCTAATACATGAAACCTCTAATGGAAGAATTTATTTTTGTAACAAAGCATACACATATATAAATACATTTGGTTGCATGTATGAAATTGCTCATAGTCAACAAGTTTTGACCTACAGAAATAGCAATCCTATATAATAAAAGCCTAATATGCTAAGTTGGAATTGTGAAAGGGATACTATAGCTGGATATCTGGTGGGCCATTCAACCAATCAAAGCATAATATGCTAATGATACGCTAAGGCTGCTCAACCGCTCACTATGATGTGCACTGACCACCAGGGGGCAGACAGTCAACCGGTTGACCAGTTGCTATGATGTGCACTGACCACCAGGGGGCAGACACTCCAACCAGTAGGTTAGCTTGCTGGGGTCCGGCTGATTGGGACTGAGTGAGACGGGCAGGACACGCCCTGGAGCCCTCCCTTGGCCCCTCCCCAATTGGCCAACCTCCCGCGTCCCTTCTTGGCCCCGATTGTGCACCGGTGGGGTCCCTTGGGGGATGTCAGAGAGCTGGTTTTTGCCTGATCCCGCAGGCCAAGCCGAGGGACCCCACTGGAGCACGAATTCGTGCACCAGGCCTCTAGTTTCATATAATTCAACCTGATATAAGTTCACATCTAAAAATGTTTAAAAAACAAGGGTTCTTGCTAAAAAGGTTAAATCCATTTGACCTTGAGATAGTGATATTGCTAGATAAAGGGTTAATAGCTTAGCTTCTGGATCTTACTTTACACTTTGGACTAAAATGAGGAGCTAAAAAAACCCTCAAACAAATAACCTCTCTTTCAAATGTGTGGGGCTTTCCTACTTTCTTTCTAAATAACTGCTCTTGTGTCCATCTGAGAATCTCTCTCCTTTTCTAGCTAAGAGTCAGATAAAAACAGTCAAAGATTCCCATGCTTCCCCTACCATTTTTTGGTTTCATTATCCTCTTGGGTAACTTGACCTCTGGGGGAAATATGTATTTTAAAAATTTCAGTTATTTTTGATTTTTAATTTTCCCTTTCTTTTTGTCAATGTTTACTTTATATATTTTGAAATTATGTTATTAGGTGCACACATATTTAGAATTTATATATTTTACTGTTGAATTAACCCTTTCATTTTTTTCATTTCTGATAATACTTCTTACCTTAAAACCCATTTTGTCTAAAGTAGATAAAAAATTAATCTATCAGCAGTAGCCACACATTTCTTGGTCTCAGAGACCCACATAAATCCAATGGCTGCATTAGGGCCTGGCTTCTGATTTTATAAGTCTTGGTGGAACTTTCAAATATATTTGCTTACATGAAAACATTAAAAAACAGTTGAGTAAGTCTGGAGCCATAAAAATGCTTTTTAATTGTATTTGGAGATTTTATTTTAAATTCATTCCTCAGTTTCTTAGATACTTGTATATACTTTCTTGTATACTTTTCTTTTACTTAGGCTAATTGCATAATTTCTAATTTTTATTTAAAAGGATACCTCTGGAGTTTTAAAAGGACCTATGAATACACTTGTATTATTTTGGAACATGGACTAAATTTTGTTGCCAAGAGGCTGCTGTTCTGATTTATATGCATATGATTCCAAAGAAATTGATGAGTCCCGGAGAGAATGAGAGCCGTGGAATGAGCCCACCTTCACTCATAGAAATGTTATAGATGTTGTTTTCAGAACAGCAATGGTATTGATTCAGTTAAGTAAGAATCAAATGTGTTCCTCAGACAAGCTTGAGTGGATGTAGCCTTTTTGCCTGTCTATGCATAGAAATTATCTACTACTTCAGAGAGAGAAAAAAATAGTGGTTCAAGTTATGTGAATAAGTTGTACTAGTCAGGACTCCTTGGTTGCAAGGAACAGAAATTTGTTACCTTAATTTTCAAAAGTTGACCAGGGACTAGGGGGCCCTGTTTGGAAGGCTAAAGGAAACTCTCTCACATTAACCAAAGAGCAGGCACCATAACTGAATTGGGCTGGGATTCACTGGGCTGGAGCTGCATTCTTGGAGGCGTGGTGCTTAGCTGATGCCAGTTCTAGGATTTCATGCTGATATTTGGACAGTAATATCACTTTGCATACCCTTTCTCTATGTGCACTTTTTGTTGCTCTGAGGCCTGGTATAATCACATATGGGTTTGAAGATAAGCAAGACAGAAAAAAGTTGACCAGGACTAGGGGAGGGCTGAATGCAGACCAGTCACCGAACGATTCTATCACTGGTTCTAGTCGAGATACATTGCTTTTGAATAAATTAGTTTTTATAATAATGCTAGCATCTACTATGAATGAGGCATAATGCTGAAAATTCTACCCATTTCTATCTTATTTAATCTCAAAACAATGATTTACTGGTAAAGTTGAAAAGACTGTACTTGTTTTACAGATGAGGAAATGATGTCAGAGAGAGAAGACAAATGACTGACCCATCATTGATAGATTATAAAATTTTGCCAAAAGTTTCTTCTTGCATTTTTAAGTTATTTTCAATAACAGGACTTTATGGGATAAATTATGTCCCCTTAAATTCATATGTTAAAGTCCTAATCCCCAGCACCTCAGAATGTGACTATATTTGGTGATCAGAGCCTTTACAGAGGTAATTTATGAGATCATATGGATGGGTCCTAATCCAATATGACTGGTGTCTTTCAGAGGAAATTAGGACACAGAGACACAGAGGGAAGATCATGTGAAGACAATAAGAAGAACATGACACAAGATTATCCTGTTGACACCTTGATTTTGGATTTTTAGTCTCCAGAACTGTGGAGGAGGTTTAAAAAAGTTTCTGTTGTTTTAGCCACCCAATTTGTCATACTTTGTTATGGCAGTCCTAACAAACTAATTCATTGATCATTTAGCATATCTAAAATGGTAGTGTTTTTACACTTTAAGAGTCTACATTGAAAGCTAACAATCATAGCACATCCCTGGAACCAAAAGAGATAAAGTATGCAGAAAATTCTATTCTTTGTAAAATTTAAAAAGATCATTTAAGTTAAATTATAAGGCCCTCAGTATTATATTTTATCTTCTGTTTCCTTTTCAAGACTTGAATATATCCTCTCTAGATTGTGGCCTCATCAGGTTGTGGTAGCTACTTATAGAGCAGTAATTTCAGAAAATTTTCTTGCTCCTGTTCACTGATGTTCCAATGTTTATTAGAGACCCAAACCTGTTTGTGTACATTTCTCAGTCAATTGCAAAAATTTGGATGAAGGGATAACATGAATTGGAGAGGAGTATGATATTTCCAGCACACTTTATGCCCAGGGGAGCTTTTAGTAGTCTACTTGGGCTTAATCAGGAGACTAAGTAAATATCCATAAAGATTTCATCTATGTAATTTGAAATTTTAAATGTGGGACCAGTACCTAACCCCCAAAGTATCATAAAAGTCATAAAATAAATCTTTAGGCAAGGATCTCTCTCTTCCTCCTTGTTGCCTTATTGTATGCTGTTAGATGAAGACAACCTGCTTGCTTTATTGTGTCTTGTAATGTGCATCTTCTTATATATTACTATTCAAGGTGCACATTCTCTGTCCTGACCTTTGTGTGTATGTGTGTGTATATATGGAGGTTCCTGAACCTTTTGATACTCTTGATCTTTCTCAGTGCTATGGAATTTTGCCGGGGGTATGCTTTTAAATTGAAAGGCATCTGCTAGAAATCATTTTCTCACTTAATTAGTGAAATGACCCTTCAAAAGTAATTCAATATTAAATTCCTGTACTATATTGTAGGTTTCAATTTTTAAGAACACTGACACATTAGACAAAAGTTTTCCATCAACTATGCTTGATGACTGATATTCTAGTTTACCAGTGTAATGAAACGAGATTAGTGATGCCAGATCTGCTTTTCTTTTTTTCTCTCCTCTTCATTTTTCTTTAAAGAAACGACTGTTTAAATTACTAGGGTTGGATAAATGCAGCTGCTTTATGTGCTGCATAATTTTGCTCTCTTGATTTTCTGGTTTACTTGGCTAAATCAATGTTTAAATAGGAAAATGTTTAAATAGGAAATCAATGTTTAAATAGGAAAATGTCCTGACCAACTGGAAAACGCTTGTGGTTCCTAAATACATTTATGAAGCAACACTTGATAATCTATAATAATAAAAGCATAATATGCTAATTAGACCGGACAGCTGAATGACCTTCCAGACGTCATTCCGGACATCCTTCTGGATGAAGCTGCAGCAGCAGGGGCCAAGACAGGCAGTTAGGGGCAAACAGGCAGGCAGGCAGGCAGGCAGGTGAGCAGTTAGGAGCCAGAAGTCCCAGATTGCGAGAGGGTGCAGGCCGGGCTGAGGGACCCCTCCACCCCCATGCATGAATTTCATGCACTGGGCATCTAGTTTCTCAAATAAGAGAGTACTGAAGTTGCTTGAAATGTGTAACTTTTGCTTTTCTGGAGGGCAGGGAATTTTTTTCCCAATTGTTTTCTTGGTGGGGGTTAATTGCTGGTGCTACCTTTTAAAATTTAAGGTCTAAATAATATTAGTTTAAGAAAGAGAAATGACAGTTTCCAAAATAAACAGTTTTTTAAGTATCACATGATCTCATGCATATGTGGAATCTAAAGAACAAAATAAACTGTTGGACAAAATAGATCCAGAAACATAGAAACATGGAATAGAATGTTGAATCTCAGAGGAAAAGTGGGTGTGGGTGGGTGAGTGGGAAAAATTAACCAAAGAACTTGTATGCATATATGCATAACCCATGGACACAAACAGTAGTGAAGTGAAGACCTGTGAATAAGGGATGGAGGTGGGGTGGAGGGGGTCAATGGGAAAAAAAATGGGCCATCTGTAATACTTTCAACTAAAAGAAAACACACAAAATAAGCCAGTTTTCAAGAAGGCATTTTAGCAATTGATTAGCAAGGAAGAATTAGGATTTGGGGTGGAGAAGGTTTCTTGGAGGAATTAAAGCTGATGATTTCTGACAAGGCATACTAAGCTAACATTTGTGAACTTCGTTAGTTCACAATAATAAACTTTCAACCAACATACTGGCCAAGACATTTCCATTTTGACAGCTAAATCAGTTGGTTGTGCTGATAGTTTCTTTTTAGGTGGAAGTTAGCCAAAGTTTTCTTTTTAACTGTTGAAGCAGGCAATTCTAAGTAGCTTAAAAAAAAAAAAGGAAGTTGTAACCACAGACCACTTGTTTTTCTCTTCCCACTCTGGAGGGGCTGACTCAACCACTGATTCTACTCACCCGTTATGCCCCTTACTAGGCTCCCTTTGGCAATTGGATATTTGAGTCATTCCCTCTCTTGGCTCCTTCTGTTGTCACTGTCCTGATTAACTTGTGTCAGGGGGGAAATATGATCAGGTAATCTTGGATATAGCTATGTGACTCATCAGCTGGTTGGACAGAATCAGAAATAAGTGAAATGTCTTTTACTCTACTGGAAATGTCTATTGCTAGGCTGCCTTAAGAGTGCTAGAAGGCTGTAAATAACCCTTGGCTCATACTTGAGTCCTCTTCCTTTTAGGTCAGATTCTTGGTTGATGTGCAAGCCTTGCTGTCAACATAGAATCATGAGCCTACCTCTTAAACCCCTTGATACGAGAGGAGCTCTGCCTGATGGTCTCAATTTCAGTGAAGGTGACATGACTGTCTGCTTAGGCCACAGGATGTTCTGCACTGATGAGAGGCTAGGCTTGTTATGTATGTCAGCTGTGGGCTTAGAGAGAGCTTAGCAATTACATTCCAGGAGAGGATTCACTGTGGAAACTATGTTGAGCATGAATACACTTGAAAGTCCCTAAGTCAGGGTTTTATTATATGACACTGTGTCCGTGTGAAAGAGTCCATGTTAGAAAAGGAAGAAAAGGGAGAGGTGTATAGTGAAAGGTGGAATGTATATGTTTTTAAAATAAAAAAGTTCTGATGAAGTCCTGAGTCCCAACTGTGTTTGGAGGCTTTTAGGCTATGTGGATGAGGGTAGATATCAAACCACAGACATTGCCTCCAGCTTTTTACAGAACAATTGAATAAGCACTAGATAATTGGATGGCTTGTGGTAAGCTATAATTATAGACTACTAGAGACCCGGTGCATGAATTCATGCACCAGTGGGGTCCCTTGGCCTGGCCTGCGGGATCGGGCCAAAACTGGCTCTCCAACATCCCCTGAGGGGTCCTGGATTGTGAGAAGGCACAGGCCAGGCCGAGGGACCCACACTGGTGCACAATCGGGGCCGGGGAGGGATGAGGGAGGTTGGCTAGCCAGGGAGGGACCATGGGAGGGCTCCAGGGTGTGTCCTGCCCATCTCGCTCAGTCCTGATCTGCCGGACCCCAGCAGCAAGCTAACCTACCTGTCAAAATGTCTGCCTCCTAGTAGTAAGTGCATGTCATAGCAACTGGCCAACCAGTTGACTGCCTCCTGGTGGTCAGTGCACATCATAGCAAGTGGTTGAGCTGCCTTAGCATATTACGCTTTGATTGGTTGAATGGACAACCGAACACTTAGCATATTAGGCGTTTATTATATAGGATGGTTCCATTTGTAAGAGGAAAATAGTTGGACCCAATTGGATGCCTAAAGCATCCAATAAATTAATAAAATATAAAAGTAACTTTGAAAGATAAGTATTAAAACTTTAACCCAGGTCACAATAGAGACTAAAAATTGACAGCCAACTTAAAAATATTATTGATTGTTTTCACATCCTCAGTATTTACCTGTCTGATTAAAGATTAGGATTTTGAATATGAGAATTAAATGCCAAGTAAGACAGGCCTATACTATTGTTACATGATGATATTTAAATTTTGTGTTTTAAAAATTTCTTATATTTTTAAGAAATATAAAGGTGCTATATGTAGAGATAGTTCTTGATTTAGAAAACTTGTGATGTTAGGCTTCTTACATGCTTGTCTAGCCTCCTCTTCCTCCCTACTCCAACTCATCTCTGCTGCCTAGAATTTGTTCCAATTCTAACCTCTCACCTATCAGCCCCCTCTACCATTATCTGAGTGGGAATCCCTGCTTCTGGTCACAGGAATTCCTATCAATAGATTGGAATTAGGAAAACTCCTGGTCAGGACCACTATATTGCACAACTCTAGGAGGCTACACTCATATGGAATATAATGTGATGGTTTCCCCTGTAGTAGGGCCTCCTGGTTTCCTTGGTTGCAGGGAGGTGTGGAATGGGTCTACTAATGACCACTGTTACTGCTACAATTGGCAGCGGTGGCCCTGGGTTTCTTAGATAGAACTTGGATTTCTCAATGAATAGGTTCTAGAGCTCATTGTCCTGTTATGGTCAGGGGATGTTAGGGAGAAAAAAAGAATTGCATGGGAATCTGTGTGTTTGGGTAGATGACATCCAAAAGCAACAAACTTAGGATGAATCTTTGGGAATAGCCCTCTTTGGTAATAGCCCTCTTTGGTAATGTAACAAAGTGATCATATCATCTATCAAATGCACCTGGTTCCCTTCTTACTTGCTTCTTTTTCTTTAATTGAATTTTTATTACTACTTAATCCTATATAATAAAAGCCCAATATGCAAATCAACCCAACAGCAGAACGACAGGTGGAACGACTGGTTGCTATGACGCACACTTACCACCAGGGGGCAGACGCTCAATGCAGGAGCTTCCCCAGCCCGCAGGCTCCAGGCCAGCCAAGGCGGGTGCCAGTGGGGGCCCCCCAGATCACCCTGCCAGTTGCCCCACAGATCAGCCCTGATTGCCGGACAGGCCTAGGGACCCTACCCGTGCTCGAATTTCATGTACCGGGCCTCTAGTATACATATAATAATTTATAAAAATGCATGAATGTAACATTATCATATGTATTAAAAATTTTTTAAAAATATATTTTGTTGATTTTTTACAGAGAGGAAGGGAGAAGGATAGAGAGTTAGAAACATTAATGAGAGAGAAACATTGATCAGCTGCCTCCTACACACCTCCTACTGGGGATGTGCCTGCAACCAAGGTACATGCTCTTGACTGGAATCAAACCTGGGATCCTTCAGTCCACAGGCTGACGCTCTATCCACTGAGCCAAACCAATCAGGATTGTATTGAAATTTTTTGAAGCCTGTTTCTTTTATTTTTCTCATTTTTGCTGAGCTTCCCTCTCCTTCTGTTCTCCTCCTACCCCAACTTTACTCACATCACTCCCTATATTCCTTAAGAAGCCAAACTGAAAACTGTGTTTTTCTTCATGCTGATATGATTATAGAAAAATAAATGATACTTACATACTCATACATATGCTCATATAACCATATATAAATGTAACACACACACAGTTTTTGGTTAATATTTCTCTTTCTTTCAAAAGGATCACATTATATACTTTTCTGCATTTTGCTTTATAAATCACCTGGTATTTCTTTTTAATGGCTGTTTAATAATTTTGTGGTGTGGATGTGCCAAAGTTATCTAATCAATGCCCTGTGGATGGGCATTCATTTTGTTTCCCATGTTTTGATAGTACAGTGTTGCAGCAAGTAATCTTGCTCATATTTCCTGTGGTTAATGGTAGTTAGATAATAGTACTTTTCATTTAAATGGGATAGATCCCTAAGAGTGCCTTGGCTCTGTTGAAATACATGAAGATTCTTAAGTTTAAATATATATTTTTCCAGGTTGTTTTCCCCAAAGGATTTAATATTTCATTATTATTCTTACCAGCCATGTGGCAGCAATATACATGATCAGATTCTTTTCATTTTTGTCTGCCTAATAGCTCTTTGTTATTTTAATTTGAATTTTCTGAACTGCTAGTTTATTTTAATACTAGAGGCCCAGTGCACAAATTCGTGCACATTGAAAGGAAATTATTTAGAAAAATTATTTTAATAACGTTATTTGCCCTTTCTCTATAATAGAAATGTCAACCAAATTCATGATCAACAATGACAGATTAAAACACATGCGTGTGATTGGCGCCAGTGCGAACTTTATATGTGTTGTGCATGCATGAGTCAACTTAGCCTTTTATATATATAGAATAAACTTGCTTAATTAGACCTTTCTGATTTAGCTAAACTTTTCCCAGCCCACTGAAGCACCCCAACTTCTCTTTCAGGTAATTGTCAGCAACACAGCAACATGAAGCAGATTATTATTGTAGATCATGCAGAGAAAACAAAGGGTAAAATATTTAACTGCAGCAGTGTTTGACTATATTCTGCGCAGTGAGAAAACCTGAAGTCATTTTCAAGGCCCACCATTTCTTACTTCTTTTCAGTTGGGTGAAGTTTCTAAGCTTTCTAAGTCAATGTTTTCCAGCTAATGAAAAGAAAATAGGATTCCACCGAGTCTCCTATTTACCTACTCCAGGACTTCTGTGAGGATCAGATGAGATGAGGCACAGGAAAACGCTTCACAGACATTTGGTTAAAGTGTAAAGTGTTTCCACCTGGCTATAAAGCAAGTCATGTTCCTGGGCTGAAGAAACTCCAAGGAGGCTAGTCACTAGGGAGAGGAAGCTGGGCGTTGCTATATGACTTCATTACCCAGTGCCCACAGCCACCATTTCTGGGCTGGGCTGTGGGCCGCATTTTGCGCCATGGGGTCTCAGCAGCATTGGCTGCGATTTGGTGGGCTGTCGCTCTGGGGTGGTGGCGGGGCCTGTGTCCCACTTGGGGGGAAGTCAAGTGTTGCTTTGTGGGCACCAGGTTCGCGGTGCCAGTGTGTATCACGGCAGCTCCTGTGTTGAGCGTCTGCCCCCTGGTGGTCAGTGTGAGTCATAATGACCGGTTGGACAGTCGGACACTTAGCATATTAGCCTTATATATATATATATATATATATCTTGGTTTTGTTTTTCTCTGAATTGCCTATGCTTCCCATCTTGCCCATATTATGATTGGGTTGTTTTTCATATGTAAATTTGGAAGACAATAACTATATTAAAGATACAAGTGCTCTATTTCCTCCATTGCTTGCATTTTTCCCCACATTGATTATTTTATAGATGATTTGCTTTCTTTTTCTAAACATTTGGAAAAGTAGAGCCAAGTAGTTTTCTTCGTTTTTATACTTTCTTAATGTCCAATTTTGTTTAAAAGGTTTTTATGCACCTAGACTGTATAGCCTGTATATAGCTATTTACTTTTTGTAGAATTGTAATTGAGTTTTTTTTTTTACCCTTAAGTTTTTAATAAAATTGGTATTTAAACAACAATTTAATTTTTTATTGAAATTGCATATATATTTGTCCCGTTAAATTCTTAAATACATTGGCATCAATTTTGTATTCTCTATTCTGTACATGTGATCTTTGTCTATTCGTGGGCCAATACCATGATGACAGTCATTGTTGGCTTTATAGAATTATCTGATAAAAGGTAGGAAAAATCTCTGCGATTTTTCTATTTTAATGAATCTTTATTGTTCAGATTACAATTGTTTCTCCTTTTTCCCCACATATCTCCCCACCACCCAGTTCCCACCCACCCTCTGCCCCTACCTCCCCCCCGCTGTCCTTATCCATAGGTGTATGATTTTTGTCCAGTCTCTTCCCATACTCTCCACACAGACACCCCTTTCCCCCTGAGAATTATCAATCCACTCCCATTCTATGCCTCTGATTCTATTAAGTTCACCAGTTTATTCTGTTCCTCAGATTTTTAATTCACTTGACTTTTAGATTCACTTGTTGATAGATATGTATTTGTTGTTCAGAATTTTTATCTTTCTTCTTCTTTTTCCTCTTTTTAAAGAATACCTTTCAGTATTTCATATAATTCTGGTTTGGTGGTGATAAACTCCTTTAGCTTTTTCTTATCTGTGAAGCTCTTTATCTGACCTTCAATTCTGAATGATAACTTTGCTGGGTAGAGTAATCTTGGTTGTAGGTTCCTGCTATTCATCACTTTGAATATTTCTTGCCACTCCCGTCTGGCCTGCATGGTTTCTGTTGAGAAATTAGCTGATAATCGTATGGGAGCTCCCTTGTAGGTAACGAACTGTTTTTCTCTTGCTGCTTGTAAGATTCTCTCTTTGTCTTTTGCTCTTGGCATTTTAATTATGATGTGTCTTGGTGTGGTCCTCTTTGGATTCCTTTTGTTTGGGGTTCTGTGCGCTTCCTGGACTTGTAAGTCTATTTCTTTCATCAGGTGGGGGAAGTTTTTGTTCATTATTTCTTCAAATAGGTTTTCAGCATCTTGCTCTCTCTCTTCTTCTGGTACCCCCATAATTCTGATGTTGGTTCGCTTGAAGTTGTCCCAGAGGCTTCTTACACTATCTTCAACTTTCTGAATTCTCTTCTCTTCATGCTTCTCTGGAGGAGTGTCCTTGGCCTCTTTGTATTCCAAATCTTTGAGTTGATTCTTGCAATCCTCTAGTCTGCTTTTGGATCTCTGTATAATATTTTTTTTATCTCAGTCAGTGTATGTTTAATTTCTAGTTGGTCCTTTTTCATATCCTCGAGGGTCTCATTGAATTTATCGGCCTTTTCCATGAAATTCTTGAAAAACCTTATAACCGTGGTTTTGAACTCTATGTCCAGTCGCTTGTTCTCCTCCATTTCTTTGGTTTGTGATCTGTTTCCTTGCCTTCTCATATTCTCTGCTTCCCTGAGTTGGTAGGGTAGCTTTGTGTACTAGGTGTCCTATTGGTTCAACAGGTCAGCCTCCCAGTTACCTGAGGTGGACACTCTTGGTGTACCCTTGTGTACTGTGTGTCCCCCAGCAGGAGCTACAGCAAGGGCTAGTTTTCTCCTCCTTTGCTTGGGCGGTTTTGGAGCATTCTGACTGGAGATGCAGTTAATTTGGTTGAGCTGCCACAGAGCAGGCCATTTATATGCAAAAGCCGCTGTGTGGAGCCTGGGCGGGTTTGTAGAATGTGCGGGGCGGGGTCTCAGGGCGGGGCGGGGTCTCTGTGTCCATTGGTTTTGCTCATATGCATGCATACAAGTCCTTTAGTTTATCTCTGACCCCCTCACCTCTGGCCTTCCCTCATAGATTGGACAGTCTGTTCAATGCTAGAATAAAGTTTTTGTTTTTTTTTCTTTCTTCTTTTTGTGCTATCTTTACCACGTTTTGAAGTAAAATTTATACAGGATTTATAAAATGAATTGGAAGAACTCTATTTTTCTTTGGCCTGGATTAGTTTAATTAACATTATTTTATTTTTAAAACTTATCATTCACTAAACTTTAGTTTTGGTGTACAATTCTATGAATTTTAACACATGTAATTCATGTAACTACAACTACAATCAGGATACGAAACAGTTACATCATTCCAAAAATTTCCCTTGAAAATCCTTGCTCCAACTGCTAGCCCCTGCCAAACACTGATTTGTTCTCCATCACTATAAATGGAGTCTTTTCAAGAATGTCAGGAATCAGAATATACAACCTTTGAGACTGGCTTCTCTGAGACTGACTTCTTTACTTAGCTTTATGCCTTTGAAAGTCATCCATGTTGTTGTGTGAATCAGTAGTTTCCTTGTTTATTCATTCAGCTGTTGAAGGACTTTTGGGTTGTTTCCAATTGTTTCTCATTATGAATAGAGCTGCTGTAAACATTCATGTACAGGTTTTTATGTAAACTTAAGTTTTAATTTCTCTTGGGTAAATACCTAAGTGTGGGATGGCAGGGTTGTAAGGTAGGTGTCTGTTTAACTATAAACACTGCGAAACTGTTTTCCAAAGGGGCTGCATCATTTCCATTGGCAATGCATAAGAGCTCCAGTTGTGCAGCATCATTGCCAGGACTCAGTATTCCCAGTATTTTTAATTTTTGCCATTCTAATAGGTATGCAATGGCATTTCATCTTAATTTTAATTTGTATTACCCTAATGGCTAATGATGTTAGGTTTATCCACATATCCCCTTTGGTGAAGTATCTAATTCAAGTCTTTTGCCCATTAAAAATTTGTTTGTCAATTATAGTTTACATTCATTATTATTCTGTATTAGAGTCCTGGTGCACGGATTCATGCACTGGTGGGGTCTCTTGGCCTGGCCTGCAGGGATCAGGTTGAAACCGATCTCTGGGTCCAGGGTGCAGGTTAAGCAGATTCGGGGCCAACAGTGCCCCAGCAGTAACCTAACCCACAGCCGATTCCTTGCGGAATCGGGCTCCCTCCATTGCTGGTCAGAGTGTCTGCCCCCTGGTGGTCATTGAACATCATAGCTACTGGGTGAACAGTCGAGTGGTTGGATGGTTGCTTAGGCTTTTATATATATAGGTTAGTTTCAGGTGTACAGCATAGTGGTTAAATAAACATGTATTTTATAGAGTGGTCCCCCAATATTTCAAGTACCCATTTTAAAATTGGATTGTTTTCTTAGTGTTGAGTTTGTATATTTTGGTTAAAAGGTCTTTTTGGATTAGTTATCTGCAAATGTCTTCTTTCAAATTGTGTCTGGTCCTTTCCGTCTCTGAACATTGTCTTTCAAAGAGGAAAAGCTTTAATTGTGATGCAGTCTGAATTATCAACTTTTAATTTTATCGACTGAGCTTATGGTATACCCACGAACTCTTAACTCCAGGTCATGAAGATTTGCTATGTTTTGTTCTAAAATTTTTATAGTTTTATGCTTTACATTGAGATCTATGATCTAAGGGATTGATGATCCATTTTGAGTATTTTTTGTATAAAGTATAATGAAATTTTATAATTACATTTTTATTAGGCTTATGTTTACTTTTTTGCATATAGATGCCCAATCATTCCAATACGATTTGATGAAATGACTATCCTTTCTCAATTATATTGGCTTTGCACTTCAACAAAAATTCAATTGGCCATACTTATTTTGCTCTACACTTACTATTCTAGTCCATTGATCTACGTATCTACTCCTTTTTTATACACAGCATTTCAAAAAATCTTTATTATTGAAAATATTACAGATATCCCATTTTTCCCCCATTGATCCCTTGTAGCTCGCACCCAGGCCCTGCCCTAGGCCTTCACCACACTCTTAACTCCAGGTCATGAAGATTTGCTATGTTTTGTTCTAAAATTTTTATAGTTTTATGCTTTACATTGAGATCTATGATCTAAGGGATTGATGATCCATTTTGAGTATTTTTTGTATAAAGTATAATGAAATTTTATAATTACATTTTTATTAGGCTTATGTTTACTTTTTTGCATATAGATGCCCAACCATTCCAATACGATTGTCTGTGTCCATGGGTTATGCATATATGCATACAAGTTCTTTGGTTAATCTCTTCACTCTCACCCACCTTCCCACCCCCATCTTCCCTCTGAGATTCAACAGTCTGTTCCTTGCTTCTATGTCTCTTGATCTATTTTATCAGTTTGTCTTGTTCTTTAGGTTCCATATATGAGTGAGATTATGTGATAACTTGTCTTTTTCTGACTGGCTTACATTGCTTAGCATAATACTCTTCAGGCCCCTCCATGCTGTCTCAAAAGTTAAGAGATCCTTCTTTTGTACTGCTGTATAGTATTCCATGGTGTAAATGTACCACTGCTTTTTTATCTGCTCATCTGCTGACAGGCACTTGGGCTGTTTCCAAATCTTAGCTATTGTAAATTGCACTGCTATGAGCGTAGGGTACATATTTTCTTTCTGAATTTCTTAAGATATATTCCTAGAGGTGAGATCACTGGGTCAAATAGCAGTTCCATATTTATTTTTTTGAGGAAACTCCATACTGTTTTCCATAATGGCTGCACCAGTTTGCATTCCCACCAGCGGTGTACTAGGTAGGGTTCCTTTTTCACCAGCACTTGTCATTTGTTGATTTGTTGATGGTAACCATTCTGATTGGTATGAGGTGATACCTCATTGTCATTTTAATTTGCATCTCTCTGATGATTAGTGACTTTGAGTATTTTTTCATATGCCTCTTGGCCATCTGTATGCCCACAGTACACAGTATTTTGATTAATGTAGTTTTATAGTATATCTAAAAATTAGATAGTATGATTCTCCTAACTGTTCTTCTTCAAAAATGTCTCTTCCAGTTTCTTTGCCTTCCTATGTAAAATTTAGAATCAGTTTATCTAAACAAAAATACTGGCTGACATTTTGATTGGAATTGTATTAAATCTATAGACCAGTTTGGGGAAAATTGACATCTTTACTATGGTGAGCTTTCCAATCCATGAATATAGTATGTCTTTACATTTATTTAGGTCTTTTATAATTTCTTTCATTGGGATTTTGCAGTTTCATTATACAAATAAAATTGTAATAGTTTTAAAGTGTGTGATGTGCTGAGTTGTTATACATATACATTGTGAAGAGATTTCCTCCAAGTTCATTTACATATTTATCACCACACATATTTCTTTTTTTGTTTTGTTTTGTTTTTGGTGAAGACACTTAAGTTTTACTTCCTCAGCAAATTTTAATTCTACAATACAGTGTTATCAACTATAGTCATCATGTTTTGCATTAGGTTCTCATATCTTACTTATCATATAACTGAAACTTTGTATCTTCTGACCAACTTCTCCCCATTTCCCCTACCCCTCAGATCCTGGCAATCACCATCTTCTATGAGTTTGATTTTTTTTTCTAATTCTACATTTAAGTGATAGTATTTTTCTTTCTTTATATATGATTAATTTACATTGCATAATGCTCTCCAGGTTCATCTTTGTAGTTGCAAATGTCAGGGTTTACTTATTTTTTAAGGCTAAATATTCATTACCACATTTATCTTACTACATTTATATGGAGGCCTGGTGCACGAAATTTGTGCACAGGGGGGGTGGGTGTCCCCTCAGCCCAGCCTGCACCCTCTCTAATCCGGGACCCCTCGGGGGATGTCCGACCACTGGTTTAGGCCTGATCCTGGGGATTGGGCCTAAACTGGCAGTTGGACATCCCTCTCACAATCCTGGACCACTGGCTCCTAATCGCTCACCTGCCTGCCTGCCTGGTTGCCCCTAACTGCCCCGCCCCCCCGCTGGTCTGGTTGCCCCCAACTTCCCCACCCCGCTGGCCTAGTCACCCCTCACTGCCCCCCCCTCCCCACCAGCCTAATCGCCCCCAACTGTCCCCCCTGCTGGCCTGGTCGCCCCATGCAGCCTACTGTTCAGTCTTTTGGTCATCCCTCACTAACCCCCCTGCCGGCCTGGTTGCCCCACGCAGCCTGCTGTTCAGTCATTTGGTCATCCCTCACTAACCTCCCTGCCGGCCTGGTCGCCCCACGCAGCCTGCATGTTCAGTTGTTTGGTCATCCCTCACTAACCCCCCTGCCAGCCTGGTCGCCCCGCACACACAGCCTGCTTGTTCAGTCATTTGATCGTCCCTCACTAACCCCCCTGCTGGCCTGGTCATAGGCAGCCATCTTGTGAGGGTGTGAGGGTTAATTTGCATATTACCTCTTTATTATATAGGATAGGTATCATATCATTATATCACTTATATAATTTATATCATTAGATATATCACATTTATACTTATTTACTTATCTGTTGATTAACATTTAGGTTGTTTCCATGTCTTGGCTATTGTGAAAAATTATTCAATGAACATGGAAAAATATATTTCTTTTTGAGATAGTGATTTTATTTCCACTAGATACATACTTAGGAGGTGGAATTGCTGGATCAATCATATGGTAGTTCTAGTTTTAATTTCTTGAGACACCTTTGTACTGTTTTCCGTAGTGGCTATACCAATTTATATTTCTACCAACAGTGTATAAGGGTTCCCTTTTCTCTATACCTCACCAGCATTTGTTATCTTTTTTCTTCTGATAATAGACATCTTAACAGTTGTGAGGTGATAGCTCATTGTGGTTTTGATTTGCATTTCCGTCAGTTAATGATGTTGAGCACCTTTTCATATATCTGTGGCATTTGTCTTCTTTAGAAGAATGGCTACTCTTCCCATTTTTAATTGGGTTATTATTTTGCTATTGTGTGAGTTCTTTGTATATTTTCATATCAGTCCCTTATTGCATATATGGTTTGCAAATATTTCCTTCCATTCAATAGATTGCCATTTCATTTTGTTAATGGTTTCCTTTGCTTGCAGAAGTCTTTTAGTTTGATGTAGTCACACCTATATCTTTTTGTTTTTGTTGCCTTTTCTTTCAGCAGCACATCCAAAAAAATTACTGCCAATACCAATATCAAGGAGATTACACCTATGTTTTCTTCGAGGAGTTTTAGTTTAAGGTTTTATGTTCAAGTCTGCAATCCATTTTGAATTTCAGTTAATTCTTATTTTCAACTTTTCTTTATCCCAGTATAATGTGCAGGTTTTTTTTGCTAATAGAATAAACCTTGTTTAAAGTCAATTAGATAGTCTCTCTCCTTCATGGAAGAATTTAGTTCATGTAGTAACCAATGTACTTGAGTTTTTCTTCACTTTATGGTTATTATTTAGTTTTTTATTGGTTGGTCTTTTTATTTTTGTTCTTTACTATTTTTTATTTCATATTTTTACTGTATTTTTTTTCTGTTCTTTAAAAATTCTTTATTGTTGAAAATATTAAATATGTCTCCTTTTTCCCCCATTGACTGCTCCCACACCTAGCACATACCCTCACCCCCCCACTTTCTGCATCCATTGGTTATGCTTATATGCATGTGTACAAGTCCTTTGGTTCATCTCTTATCCACCGCCCCCCAACCACTGCCCTCCCCTGCCTTCCCTCTGAGGTTTGTTGGTCTGTTCGATGCTTCTGTGTTTCTGTATCTATTTTTGTTCATCAGTTTATGTTCATTGTATTCTACAAATGAGTGAGATCATGTGACTTTATCTTTCTCCGACTGGCTTAGTTTGCTTAGCATAATGCTCTCCAGGTCCATCCAGGCTGTTGGAAATGTTAAAAGTTCTTTATTTTTTACAGCAGCATAATATTTCATTGTATAGATGTACCACAGTTTTTTAATCCACTCATCTGCTGATGAGTGCTTAGGCTGTTTCCAAATCTTAGCTATTGTGAATTGTGCTGCTATGAACATAGGGTTGCATATATTCTTTCTGATTGCTGTTTCTGATTTCTTGGGATATATTCCTAGAAGTGGGATTACTAGGTCAAATGGGAGTTCCATTTTTAATTTTTTGAGGAAACTCCATACTGTTTTCCACTGTGGCTGCACCAGTTGCATTCCCACCAGCAGTGCACTAGGGTTCCCTTTTCTCCACATCCTCACCGGCACTTGTCATTTGTTGATTTGTTGATGATAGCCATTCTGACAGGTGTGAGATGGTACCTCATTGTCATTTTGATTTTCATCTCTCTGGTGATCAGTGACATTGAGCATGTTTTCATATGTCTCTTGGCCTTCTGTATGTCCTCTTTTGAATAGTGTCTATTTAGGTCCTTTGTTCATTTTTTAATTGGATTGTTTACCTTCCTATTTTTAAGTTGTATGAGTTCCCTATACATTTTGGAGATTAAACTTTTATCGGATGTAACACTGGCAAATATGTTCTTCCAGGCAGTGGGCTCTCTTATTTTCTTGATGGTTTCTTTTGCGGTGCATAAGCTTTCTATTTTGATGCAGTCCCATTTGTCTATTTTCTCCTTAGTTTCCATTGTCCTAGGTGTGTCGGTAAAGATATTGCTACGAGATGTCTATTTTGCTGCCTATGGATTCTTCTAAGATTTTTATGGTTTCCCATTTTACGTTTAAGTTTTTTATCCATTTTGAGTTTATTTATGTGTGTAGTGTAAGTTGTTGGTCTAGTTTCATTTTTGTATGTATCTGTCCAATTTTCCCAACACCATTTATTGAAGAGACTGTCATGATTCCATTATATGCTCTTGCCTTCTTTGTCAAATATTAATTGAGCATAATGGCTTGGATTGATTTCTGGGTTCTCTGTTCTGTTGCATTGATATATAAGTCTGTTCTTATGCTAGTATCAGGCAGTTTTGAGAACAATGGTTTTGTAATATAGCTTGATATCTTGTATTGTGATCCCTCCAACTTTGTTCTTCTTTTTTAGGAATGCTGCAGCTATTTGGGGTCTTTTTTTATTCCATATAAACTTTTGGAGAGTTTTTTCTAGGTCTGTGAAATATGCTATTGGTATTTTAATGGGGATTGCATTGAATCTATAGATTGCTTTGGGTAGTTTGGACATTTTAATGGTGTTGATTCTACCAGTCCAGGAACATACCAGTAGTATATTCTTCCACTTGTTTATATCTTCCTTTATCTCTTTTTTCAGTGTCCTGCAGTTTTCCAAGTACAGGTCTTTTACCTTCTTAGTTAAATTTATTCCTAGGTATCTTAATTTTTTGTTGTTGCAATGGTAAATGGTGCCGCAACCTTTTGCAGTGAGGATTCAGGATCTGGAGAAGGGGCTGCACATAAACGGATACACTAGACAAGAAATATAAATTTAGAAGGCATGGGGGGAGCCAGGTGGAGACCTTACTCTCTAGCAGAGAAGTTTCCCGAATGCCTGGACTCATTGGCTTTTTATTTACTAGAATACACAATTGCCCTTTAGCAAAGCAAACAGACATGTCAATAGTAAGGTTTGGTAAACAATAAAGGATTATCAGGTTAGGGGATTGCCTTCAGCCATTCAGCCAGCAGCAGGGTAATACAATGCTGATTTTCAGACCTGCTGAATATTAAAGCCCATTAACCTTCTAAGGGACTTCTCCCATTTATATGTTAACTACTGCTGGTCTTTGCCTCCAGCAAAATGGGATTATTTTTTTAGTTTCTCTGTGAGTTCATTATTGGTATATAAAAATGCCAAAGTTTTCTGGGTGTTAATTTTGTATCCTGCTACATTGCCAAATTCATTTATTAAGTCTAGTAGTTTTTGATGGAGTCCTTTAGGGTTTTCTATGTACGATATCATGTCATCTGCAAATAATGACAGTTTTACTTCATCTTATTCAGTCTGGATATCTTTTATTTCTTCTTCTTGTCTGATAGCTATAGCTAGCACTTCCAATACTATGTCGAACAGGAGTGGTGAGTGTACATTCCTGTCTTGTTCCTGTTGTTAGGGGAAATGGTTTTGGTTTTTGCCCATTGAGTATAATGTTGGCTATAGATTTGTTATATAAGGCTTTTATTATGTTGAAGTATGATCCCTTTATTCCCACCTTGCTGAGAGTTTTTATCAAAAAAGGGTGTTGGATTTTGTCAAATTCTTTTTCTGCATCAATTGATATGATCATGAGGTTTTTGTCTTTCATTTTGTTTATGTCATGTATCACGTTTATTGATTTGCAGATATTGTACCAGCCTTGCATCCCCAGAATAAATCCCACTTGGTAATGGCGTATGATCTTTTTAATGTATTGCTGGATCTGATTTGATAATATTTTGTTGAGGATTTTAGCATCTATATTTGTCAGGGATATTAGCCTGTAATTCTCTCTCTCTCTCTCTCTTTTTTTTTTTTTGTAGTGTCTTTACCTGGTTGGGGATTAGAGTAAAGCTGGCTTCATAAAACGTGTTTGGAAGTGTTCCTTCCTCTTGAATTTTTTTGGAATAGTCTGATGAGGATCAGTGTTAGTTCTTCTTTGAATGTTTGGTAAAATTCTTCTGTGAAGCGATCCAGACCAGGGCTTTTGTTTGCTGGAAGTTTTTTGATTATTGCTTCAATTTCATTGGTTGTTATTGACCTATTCAGGTTTTCTGATTCTTCCTCATTGAGTTTTGGAAGTTTGTATTTTTCTAGGAATATGTCCATTTTGGCTAAGTTGTCCAGTTTGTTGGAGTAGAATTGTTTGTAGTATTTTTTTTACAGTCTTTTGTTTTTCTTTGGGGTTGGTTGTTACTTCACCTCTTTCATTTCTGATTTTGTTTATTTGGTTCCTCTCTCTGTGTTTCTGGGTGAGTCTGGCTAGAGGATCATCAATCTTATATATCCTTTCAAAGAACCAGCTCTTGGTTCTATTGATCTTCTGTACTGTGGGTTTTGTTGTTGTTGTTGTTGTTTTTTTGTCTCTATGTCATTTGTTTCTGCTCTGATCTTTACTATTTCCTTCCTTCTACCTATGCTGGGCTTTTTCTGTTGCTCTCTTTCTAGTTCTTTCAGTTGTCAAGTTAGATAAATTATTATCAGTTTTTCTTTTTTTTGTGTGAGGTAGGCCTGTAGTGCTATGAACTTCCCTCTCAGTACTGCTTTCAATGAGTCCCATAGATTTTGGATTGTTGTGTTTTCATTTTCATTTGTTTCCAGAATGTTCTTTATTTCTTCTTTGATCTCTTTGGTAACTCATTCATTGTAGCCTCCAGGTGTTTGATTGTTTTTGATTGTAGTTGATATCTAATTTTATGACATTGTGATCTGAGAAGATGGTTGATATGATTTCAGTCTTCTTGAATTTGTAGAGACTTAGCCTGTGTCATAATATGTGGTTTATCTTTGAAAATGTCCCATGTGCCCTTGAGAATATATATTCCTTCGCATTGGGGTGGAATATTTTGAAGATATCAATTAATTCCATCCAATCTAGTGAATCATTTAGGATTACTGTTGTGTTTTTTTTTGCTGATTTTTTGTCTAGAGGATTTATCCAGTGGTATCAATGGGGTATTAAAGTCCCCTACTATGATTGTATTGCTGTTAATCTCTCCCTTTATATCTTCCAGAAGTTTTTTTTTATGTATTTGGGTGATCCTGCATTGGGTGCATATATGTTTGCCAGAGTTTTATCCTCTTGTTGAATTAATCCCTTTACTATTATGAAGTGGCCTTCCTTATCTCTTGTTATGGCCGTCACTTTGAGGTCAATTTTGTCAGATATAAGTATTGCTATCCCAGCTTTTTTTCCATTTGGCTGAAAATTTTATTTCTATTCCTTCGCTTTCAGTCTGTGTGAGTTCTTTGTTCTGAGGTGAATCTCTTGTAGACAGCATATATATGGGTCATGTCTTCTTATTCATTGTTACCCTATGTCTTTTGATTAGAGCATTTAATCCATTTTCATTTAAGGTAATTATTGATATGTAGTTTTTTTGTTGCCATTTTTATTCTTTATGCCGGTGTTACTTCTTCCCTTTCTTTTTCTCCGTTTTATAGCAGTCCCTTCAGCCTTTCTTGCATTGCTGACTTGGTGGTAATAAAATCCCTTAGCCTTTTATTTGTCTGCGAAGCTCCTGATTTCCCCTTCTATTTTGAATGATAGCCTTGCTGGATAGAGTATTATTGGATTCAGTCCCTTGCTTTACATCACTTTGTATACTTCATTCCAGTTCCTTCTGGCCTGATGTGTTTCTGTTGAGAAATCAGTTGATAGTCATCTGGCCAGTGTAGCTAAGTGGTTGAGCACTAACCTATGAACCAGGAGGTATGGTTCGATTCTCGGTCAGGGAACATGAGTTGTGGGCACGGTCCCCAGTGTGGGGTGTTCAGGAGGCAGCTGATCAATGATTCTCTTTCCTCATTGTTGAAATCTCTCTCTCCCTTTCTGATATTAATAAAAATATTTAAAAAAAGAAAAAAAATCAGTTGATAGTCTAATGGGAGATCCCTTGTAGGTAACTTTCTGTCTCTCTCTGGCAGCCTTTAAGATTCTTACTTTGTCGTTGATGTTTGCCAATTTAATTATGGTGTGTCTTGGTGTCAGTATTTTTGGGTTCATATTATTTGGGACTCAGTGTGCTTCTTGGACTTGTGTGGCTTTTCTCTCCCCAGTCAGGAAAGTTTTCTGTCATTATTTCTTCCAACAGGTTTTCTATTTCTTGAGCAGCTTCCTCTCCTTCTGGCACCCCTATTATGTAGATATTGTTTTGTTTCTTGTACCAAAACTCCCTTAGTCTCTCTTCCTGTTTTTAAGTGTTGGTTTTTTTTTCCAGTTACTGCTCAGCTTGGGTGTTTTTTCTACCTTATCTTCGAACTCACTGATTCAATCCGTAGCTTCTTCTAATCTACTGTTGAAACCTTCCAGTGTGTTCTTTATTGTAGCTATGTAATTAGTTCCTCTTGATTCTTACACATGTTGGTGAATTTCTCATCCAGCCTTTTGAGCATTCATATAACCATTACTCCGAATTTTTCCCCTGACAAATTGCTTGCCTCCATTTCATTTATTTCCTTTTCTGGTGGTTCCACCTTTTCTTTCTTTCTTTCTCTTTCTTTCTTCCTTCCTTCCTTCCTTCCTTCCTTCCTTCCTTCCTTCCTTCCTTCCTTCCTTCCTTCCTTCCTTTCCTTTCCTTTCCTTTCCTTTCTTTCTTTCCTTTCTTTCCTTCCTTTCCTTCCTTTCTTTCCTTTCTTTCTTTTCTTTCTTTCTTTTTTATTTAGGGCCTTCCGGTATGAGCTGGAAGACCTGTGGACAAATTCAAAAAGAGCTGTAAGCACTTCCACCTTTTTTTTTCATATGGGGTTGGTTTTTTGTCTCCCCATTTTAGCTGTTTCTTTGTTATTGTTTCTATGCATTTGATCAAACTGCTATGCCACCCAGATTTTTTGGATTTATCTTATGTAGTAGGTGTTCTGTGGTAAGTCTCTCAGGCCTTCTGGCTGGGTATTCTAGAGATGCTCTCTACTTAAGATATTTGGGTTCTCTTGATGTAGTTGGGTCTTGAATGTTATTGTCCTGTTTGTGGATGGAGTCTCCTCTCAGGGTGTCTGGTTTTGTGGCTTGCTCTCTACCACATTGTGCCAACTGTTGTGGAGGTGCAACACAACATGACATGACACAAAGGAACAGAACATGAAAGTACACAAGATACCTATAACCCCAATAAAATTGGCCACCAAAGAAAAGAGAATTAGGAGAGAGAAAAGAGAGAAAAAGTGATAGTAAGAAAAGATAACATGAAAAGAAAAAGGAAAGAAAGAGATAAAGATAAAAGAAGAAAAAAAGAAAGAATAAAGGGAGAAAACACAACCAAACAATTAAACCAAAAGCCCAAACAAAAAACACCCAGAATGGGGGGAGGGGGGGGGGGGAGGAGGAGGCAGGGCAGAATCTGTAGAAGCAGAGCTAAAATATAGAAAATAAGGTTAAGGAATTGGATGAATAGGGGAAGGACCACAGTTTAGTATAGAGGAAGGAGAAAAAGAATGGAGAAGAAGAAAAAATTTAAAAAATGTATTTATTTACTTATTTTTTTGAAAAGGAGACTAGAGAGCAGATAGGCATTAATTTAGGAAGTGAAACTAATTAAAAAATTAGAAGTAAAAAGCAAAAGAGGAGAGGAAAGGAAATTGAGTAGTGAAGAAAGAGCAAAGAAAGGGGTAAATGGAGTAGGAGCAGGGAAGAGGAAACTTTATATATGAGTAAGCCAAAAGAGACTACAATAATAATAACATCAATAAAGTAGATAAAGAAGATCAATTTTTAACAATGGGTAAAAAGAACAGTAAGAGAAAAGCTAAAGCAGGGAAAGGAGGAGAAGAAAAACAGGAAGAAAAAGGTGAAAAATAAAAAAAATCAATAAAAAAGTAAAAAAAAATTTAAAAAAAAGAAAATGAATAATAATACTAAAACAAATTTAAAAAAATAAAATTGAAGTGTCTTTTGCTTCAGCCATGTTCTAATGCCCCATAGGGCTTGGTTTAGGACCCCACTCTTCTGTCCGCCAATTCTGGGCTTCCTGTTAGGTAGTTAGGTGCTGACCACTGACAGGCACTGTATTTGGCGTTTAGCACCGTGTTGAAGCTCCAAGCTATCCACCACTCCTCTGCTTGTGTCTGTCTCCACAGGCCTTGGCTGCAAGCAGGCAGGACCCATCTGCCTGCTTTGCCAGTCTGCCATCTGTCAATCTTAATCACTCAAGTGTCTGTTTCTGACAGGGCTTTAGGTAGGGGTGGTGCTATTTCACTTTACAGGAATCAGATTGATGTGTTTTTCCGTGAGCAAGAGCTACTTCTCCACCAGTGGCCCAAAATATTACTTTGGCCTTTTTTTTTTTTTTTTTTTGTATAGCTTAAAATGCAGGCAGGGTATGGCAGGCTGTATTACCTGCCTTGAGGCTACTGGGAGGAGTTAGTTCTTCAGGAGAGAAATGGCCGCTTAGGTTTGGAAGGTAGGAATGTCCCAATGCCCGATTGCTGGTCACGTCTCCCTGCCCTATTTCCTTCCACAGCCTCTCCTCAGGCTCCATAAGTCTGTGCCTCTCTCTGCTCCATAGCCTCGGGTGAGTTCTTGCAACTGAAAAGTGCTGTGTTCTGGGTTTAGCGAATAAAAGCAAAACAACCATGAGACTGTGGTTTCTCTCCCGCTGGCACCACGCTGCTCGGGCCACTTTTCAGGTTGCATGTCAGGGTGCAGCCTTTTGAGGCTGTGGTCTTAGGTCTAGATTCCCCAGGTGCCAACAGCCTTGGGGCTTTTCCTTTTCTCAGTTGGGTATTACGCCTGTTGCCAAGGGACACGGCTTTGGTGCAATGCAGCTTCCACCTCACCCCCTCTCAGCCTGGTGGCCAGGTGACCCTCTCCGGACCAGATCCCTGTTCCTGTCATTCCCCAGGCGTCCTCTGCCCTTCCTAGTTGATAATTGTCTCCTCAGCAGTGTCTAATTTGTTAATTCTGGGTGGATGTTCTCCAATTTAGTTGCTTTTCCAGTCTGGCCCCGGGACTAGGTACACAACACATCTGTCTATTTGGTGACCATTTTCTTCCTCTTATTTTCTTGATCAAGTTAATGTTCACTTAATTTCTTGAGTTAATCTCGTAATTTATATTTTTGTGATCCATTATTTATATTCTACCTTTCTAACCTATGATAAATACACATTTCTTTATGTATGTAAAACAAGATACTGTTATTCCCACTGAGAGGTAGAATTTTTCTCACTAAAATACTTATTTTCTCTCCCATGAAATGAAATATTTAGAACATTTTTACTCTTTTTTTTCCTTCCCTTTATTATTCCAGGTTTAGAATTTCCCTTGAGTATATTCTTACTATTTTAAGGGTTTTTGACACTTAAGTTTCATATTTTCAGAGAATCAATTATTAATTGGTATTTAATGACATGTATATAGTTGTATTATAGATAATGCAAATATGTATTATATATGTATTTTTATGTGCAAATATAATATATAATGTAAATTATAAAGTATATGCATATATATGTTTGTGTGTATAAATAGAAATAACTAGAGGCCTGGTGCACGAATTCATGCACCAGTGGGGTCCCTTAGCCTGGCCTGTGGGATCGGGCCAAAACCGGCTCTCTGACATCCCCTGAGGGGTCCTGGATTGTAAGAGGGCACAGGCCAGGCCGAGGGACTCCACCGATGCACGATCGGGGGTGGGAAGGGACGTGAGAGGTTGGCCAGCCGGGGAGGTACCACCAGAGGGCTCTAGGGCATGTCCTGCCCATCTTGCTCAGTCCCAATTGGCTGGACCCCAGCAGCAAGCTAATCTAACAGTCGGAGCACCTGCCCCTGGTGGTCAGTGCACATCATAGCAACTGGTTGACCGGTCAACTGTCTGCCCTCTGGTGGTCAGTGCATGTCATAGCCAGTAGTTGAGCGGCCTTAGCATATCATTAGCATATTATGCTTTGATTGGTTGAACGGCCAACCGGATGACCAGACACTTAGCATATTAGGCTTTTATTATGTAGGATAAAGTTTATGGCTCAACATACTTATATTATTTCTAAATTGTAAGATCAAGTTTAGGTTTACTCATTGTATTTTTATAGTTATTATTTTTCTCAGATGGTATACCTGGGTGATACCCTTTATGCATTCCTGCATATTTATTTCACCTTGATAGGTGAATATTTTGGTTGTGTTTATAATTAGCGGGAATCAAATTATTTCTTTTAGTAGTAGTTCTTATTCCTCTATCTTTTAATTATAAGTGTAAGAGAATGATTTATTTTCTTAAATAGGCAACTTATTCCTTTGTATGGTGCTTGTAATATTTCTTCTGTATCCTCAGAGGTCCAGATTTGTGTCAGCCTGTTCCAAGTATAAGTTTTTCACAACAATCAGTGCTGGGTTTCATTGAATTCCAGAATGTTCTGTCTTTACCTTAAGGAAATGGTCTGTTATCTATTAAATTATTTATTTGTTTTTATTTTGAGTCTTCACTTTCCTAGTTCCTACTGTTTGCATCTTGCCTCTCTTTATCTTTTTCATAATAATCATCATGATTTCCTTGTAATTTACACCCCTTTATATTTTGAGGTATTTTGATCTGTCATGTCACTAATTTTGGTCTCAATGATGTCTGGATTGTTTAGTGGGAATATATTTTTTTCTTCCCCAAACAATTTTAAAAATTCTGCTCTTGAATTACTTAATTTTTTTTTTTTTGGTGTGTGTGTGTGTGTGTGTGTGTGTGTGTGTCTATTTAAATTTTTATCTTTCCTGGCAGCTCTGTTCACTGTCTGAATTTTTCTGTTTAGAGTGGTCATTGTCTCTCTGCCAGCTGTCCTCTGTGTTTGTTGGATTCCAAGGAATTAGGTATGATTGGGGTATGCTGAGTGTTGGGGCAGTCTAAAATAAGTTTAAGAGAAAGCAGTCTCTCCTGTGCACTATTGGCCTAGAAGCAAGCAGATGGTGAGTTCACTGTTGAGGCACCTGGAGTGAAGAAAGCCTCTGGGTACTTGGTTCCTTGCGTTTGCCAGGCTTGAAGAAAGGAAGGCCAGGGTCCATTTGCATGCTCGTTCTTGGTCTTTCAGGGATCAGAAAGTCAGGCTTTTCCTGAGGATTGATCTTGAACTTCCCTAGGAACATACAAATCTCCACAGTCAAATGGTCTTCCTAGAATATACCAGTTTATGACTTTCACTCCCAGTTCTAGTCTCACATGCTTAACCAATGTGAAAGGGAAACAACCTTTCACCTATTCTCCCCACAGTACCTTCTTTCTAGAACCCAAGAATTTATTTATTCCTTGTAGCTTATAAGTCTGAGCAGCTATTCTGTACAGGATAGGGAGCAAGGCTGAAGTTGGTATCAGAGGAGAAGAGATTTATAATCAAGACACATCTTCCCAGCATCACCTGCTAGGTTCTTCTCTGTGATAGCTGTGTAAACATTTGTTGGGTTTGAATGGTTTAGCTGTGTCCTGAAACACAAATTTGATTTTTCTTCAAGTAATTTTCACTTAAAGAGTTGATATTTTAGCTGTTGAAACATAAAAAGTCTAAAGAAAGACAGTAACTTTTATCTGAAACCATACTTAGGAGATTAAGTAGAGAAAACTATTATACATTAAACTAACTGTCAAGTATAGACTCATTTTGGCTTTCCTTGTGATGTAGTTTATTTTTCTTATGAAAGTCCTCAAATTTGTAATGTTTCTAAAACAGAATATTCATATATCCTGAGTACATAATACATGAATTAATATTAATATAGCATTAATTGTAAAAATTTTCATTCTAGTTAAAGAAAACCATGTGTGTAAGTGTAGTGGTAGTAGTGGTTAAAAGGTCACATTAGAACATTTTTCTCCTCAGAAAGTAAACAGCTTTGTTTTGTATAGAAGTAATCTGAGGCTAAAAGGAAGAGAGCTTTGATTTTTTTTTTATTCATTGTGACCTTTTAATGACTTTTGGATGCCAACTATAGCTAAAGAATATTCTGAAGGTTAAAGAGAAAAATTCCTTGGGGGGATTTTTCAGGTCTGTTTTTGTTAAATGTTTAACATCACTGAATTCTCAGATCTTACATATTTCCATGACTCAGTAAACATACTCTAAATGCAGGTGCTCTCCTTAACTGCAAGTATTTATTTAACAAATTTCCTCTCAAGTCTTCTGGTGTCAGATGCAGCATGACAGTAGTTAAGGATCTGACACCAGTCCCATTAAAAACCTTATTGTTTAGGCTTTGCTTCCTTGACTGTTTCAAATTACATCTAGCTGAAACTTGCCAAAGAAGTTGTCAGCTTAGATACGACTTTGATTTTGAAAAACTGTTGAAAATAGGAAATCCATTTATAGTGTCAGAAAAAAAAAGAGAATTTGACTGGCATAAAATATCTTTTGTTCTTGCTGAAATATACTTGCTCATGAAGTTTTCCAAACAATTGCAGTATGGATTAGTACATTTTGACACTTTTAAAATAAGCATGCTTTAAAACAGGATAGATAATTAACTGGAAAAGTATATGTCTGCATGTGTATTCGAAATGTTTTTTAGCTTCTTTGTACTAAAAGAGTCCAATATATCATTATGATAAGACTGAAGTGGAAGATGGTATTTATGCAGAATATGAATCAGGAACATCCCTAAAGAACATTTGCATAAGAATATGAATTTTCATCTCTTTGGTATAATCAGAGAATTAGGTTAAAACAATTTTTTTTTTGTATAATGCTGAGATGCAGAATGAAGTAAAACTCAATAGGTTAATCAGTAGTTAGATTTCCTAAGAAAATATTTTTTTGAATTGTAAAAATCTAACAGAATCAACCTGAATGCAGTTCAGAGAGAAAAGAAGACGGGGAAAATGGAAGAGAAATTTAGCGGGATGGAGGAAAAAATTAAAAGCACCAGCAAGAGAATAGAAAGAATGGGGAAAGGTTTATATTCAAAGAGATTATGGCTGAAATTTTTTTTAGAATTGAAAAAATACATGGTTTCTCACATATAAACAGGAACATTAGGATTTGATGAACAAATCTATACCTAAAGAGTAAATATTGACCAGGAAAAAGAAGCCAGGTTGTTATCGTTTTCTAGGTAATTTTACTGGTGACAGAATTCTCACAACAAAAAGTACATGTCAGATAGTAATTAAATAAATGTTCAAGGTCCTATAAGAAAACAAGCTGGGATTGTATTCCCAGCTAAAATTTTGGACAGAGTCTATCATATAGACAAATGTAGATACATAAAACTGAGAGTTCATTATTCAGTTTATTGTTTTATAGAGTTTATTATTTATTTATTATTCTTTCTGTTGAAAGACCTGTTGACATATTTACTTCAGTAAGAAGCAAACTGAATGAAAAAAGGTAAAGTGGGAGGCAGATAAAAGAGGAAAGCATGCTGGTAAATGCAAACTAGTATTGACTGTATGCTCCCCCATTTCTTTCAGTAACCCAAAGAAGGGAAGAGACTGTTTGAGTTAAAGCCATGCTAAGGTCCTTTTCTGTTTGGGGGAAAAGCAAGATTTTGATTAAAAATAGCATTTGAGAGAAAACACATGTTAAAACATTTAGGGACAACCATAGAAAGAATAAAAATTAAATTAGGAAGTGGAGCCAAACCAACTTCTGAACTATGTAATAATCTCTAGTTTTAAGGATACACTTTTTAGTCTTGATCTCCATGTCCTGGTCAATATGGAGACTGATGTGACTCCAGTTCCCTTATTCAACAGTTCATCTGATTGGCTCTTTCTTTTTATTTTTTAGGTTCTTTCTTTTTGACCCATCTGTTTCCATGCAAAAGAAACTGGTACCCTTCAGAAAAAGTTAAGAATATAGACACTGTCATCAGTTATCTGTAGACACATGATGAGGGTTAGAAAGATATTTTGTTAAACTCTATTTGACTGAAGAGATATAGAGTTGCTTTGGAGAAGGGAAAATAAATGCTCAAAAAATGAGAATTTCTATAAAATGACAGCAATGATGACAGCTACTGTTTATTGAGTATCTACATATGCCAGGAACATTATATTAATTTACAGTCATGCAGTGCATGATGTTGTTTTGGTCAATGATGAACTGTACATATGAGGGTAGTCCCATCCTATATAATAAAGAGCTAATATGCTAATTAGACCGAACAGCAGAGTGACCGTCCGGGCAACCTTCCGGACAAAGCTGGGACTAGGAGGGCCAAGCCTCTTGCATGAATTTCATGCATCGGGCCTCTAGTCTATAATAATTAAAGCGTAATATGCTAATTATACCAGATGTCCTTCTGGATGACCTTCTGGTTGACCTTTTGGACAAAACTGGTGCTGTGAAGGAAGCCCTGGTCCTGGGTGCCTGCCAACGGCCGGAGGGAAGTCCGGGTCCCGGGTACCAGTGGGAAGCCGGTGCTGGCAGCCAGTGGAAGGAAGGCCTACTCTTGCACGAATTTTGTGTATCGGGCCTCTAGTAAGATTATAATAGAACTGAAAACTTATCACCTAATATGGTAGTAAAGCACGTGAGTCGCACATGTATGGTAATGTTGGTATAAACAAACCTACTGCATCGCCACTCATATAAACAGTACAGCTCATACAATTTATGTACACTACATAATACTTGATAATAATAATAAATGACTATTACTGGTTTATGTGCTTACTATACTATTTAATTGTTGTTTTAGAGTGTGCTCTTTCTATGTATAAAAAAAGTTTGTTGTAAAGCAGTATGCCTCATTAGGCCAGCAGCAGTCTCATACATCTCATGTTTACCATGTCCCTTGATTGATAATTTTCTCTTGTGCTTGATTTAATCTCATGTTGTTTGTTCATTGTGGTCCCTAAGTGTGCTACTAATCCACTGCTAATGTTAACAGTAAGAGGCCACATTGAGTGATTGACCTGGAAACAAAATTAAAAATTATTAAGAACTCTGAAGGTGGAAAATCAGTCAGGCATGTCCCATTCCACCATAGCTATAATTTTGAATAATAAGAACAAAATGATGGAAGCTGTGAAAGGATCTGTTTCATTGAAGATAACAAGACTAACAAAAACTCGAGAAGGGCCTATATCAGACATGGAGAAACTTCTAATGACTTGGATTAAAAACTGGACACAAAAGCTTAACTTTTTCAGCCCCATGATGGATCACGGCCAAAGCAAAAAGATTATTTGCAATATTGAAAGAAAAGACTGGACCTGATTATAATGTTGAATATACTGATAGTTCTGGGTGGCTTAAATGATTCAAGAATCATTATTTATTACATAATATGAAAGTGAGTGGTGGGTATGTGAGTGTCCATGTGAGGCAGCTAAAATTTTTTTTTGAAAGCTGATGTGGAGGAAAATGACTTGCTAGAGAGAATATTGAATGAATGAAATATCACTATTCTGGAAACAGATGGCTGAAAGATCTTTCATCCATAAGGAGGCCAAGACAATGCCTTGTTTTTAGGCTTTTAAGCAGAATAACAGTCTTGCTTGGGGACAAATTTAAACCCTTTCTGATCTGGTACAGTGAGAACTTTGCTTGGGGGCAAAGTGGCAGGCTACAAATTTAAACCCTTTCTGATCTGGTACAGTGAGAACCCCAGGCCCTTAAAAAGTATTACAGGAACAGTAAGAAGTTATGGGTGACCCTGATTCTCTTCTAAGATGCTTTCCTGAGTTGCTGTGCCAACAAAATGGAGTACTGTTTGGAGAACAACATACCTATCAAGATTTTGTTTATTGTTGACAATGCTCCAGGACATCCTCCCTTTATTGCTGATCTTCAATCCAACATCAAAGTGGTGTTTTTCCCTCCAAACACCACCTCTTTTCCCCAACCAATGGAGCTTTTAACTGCCTGAGGAACTTTGTCTAGGCTATTGTGGCAACTGAGAAGACAATGATGCGATTCTGGAAGGATTACAACATCTATGACTATATCAAGATGTTGCTTGGGCTTGAGGTGATGTGACCAGAGTATATGAATGGTAGCTTGAGGAAGATACTCAGGGGTTTATCCATATTTTCAAAGGTTTGCCAAGGATGAGGAGTTTGCAAAAATCAACAATGCTATGATTGAGATGGCAATAAATTTTTAACGTTTGGGTCCATGAGTATGACATTGAGGAGCTCCTAGAGGTGGTTCCTGAGGAATTGACTAATGAGGATTATTGGAACTAGAACAGGAATGCATAGCTAAAGAAGAGACAAGGGAAAAGAAAACTCCAGGAGAAGAAAAAGAAGAAAGACACCCTTGCCCTCAAATTCACACTAAAGGTTTAGCAGAAACTTTTACAGACCTGAGTAAACTCATTTAAAAAATCTGAAAACATGGACCCAAACCCAGAATGTTTTCATTAATAGAGAGTAATGTTTATAGTGTATTATCTACTTACTAGAGGCCCGGTGCAGGAAATTCGTGCATGGGGTGTGTGTGTGTGTGTGTGTGTGTGGGGGAGTGTCCCTCAGCCCAGCCTGCACCCTCTCCAATCTGGGACCCCTTGAGGGATGTCCAGCTGCTCATTTAGGCCCGATTGGGCCTCAACCGGCAGTCAGACATCCCTCTCTCACAATCCGGGACCACTGGCTCCTAACCGCTCACCTGCCTGCCTACATGATTACCCCTAACCACTGTGCCTGCCAGCCTGTTTGCCCCCAACTTCCCCCCCTGCTGGCCTTCTTGCCCCCAACTGTCCCCCTCTGCTGGCCTGCTCGCCCCCAACTGGCCCCCCCCCTGCCGCCTGATCACCCCTAACTGCCCTCCCCTCCTGGCCTGATTGACCCTAACTGCCTCTGCCTTGGCCCCGCCACCATGCCTTTGTCCAGAAGGATGTCCAGAAGGTCTCCCGGTCTAATTAGCATATTACCCTTTTATTAGTATAGCAAGCAATCTGTGCAAAAAAGAACCAAACGTGGTAAACCACCATGGACATATTTTTGAAAAGTTACAGCTCCTCAAGAAGAGCCCACAGCAGGTCCTTTAGGAGGTGTTTTAGAAGAAAACATTTCTATTATAGGAGATGACAGCTCCATCATGTCATTGCCCCTGACAGCCTTCTAGTGGGACAAGATGTGCAGGTGAAAGACAGTGATATGGGTGATCCTGACCTTGTGTAGGCCAAGGCTAATGTGTGTGTTTGTGTCTTAGTCTCTAACTAAAGAGTTTAAAAAGTAAAAAAAAAAAAATGTTTTCAAATAGAAAAATCTTATAGAATAATGGTGTAAAGAACAAAATATTTTTGTACAGCTGTACATTGTGTTTGTGTTTTAAACTAAGTATTATTACAGAGTAAAAAGTTAAAAATTTTCAAAGTTTATAAAGTAAAAAAGTTATAGTATGTGAAGGTTAACTTATTGAAAAAGAAAAAAAAATATTTTAACAAATTTAGCCTAAGTGTACAGTATTTATGAAGTCTACAGTAGAGTACAAGAATGTCCTAGGCCTTCACAGTCATGACTCACTCACTGACACCCACACCAACATGCGGTCCTGCAAGCTCCATTCACAGTAAGTGCCCGATACAGGTGTATCATTTTTTATCTTTACACCATAATTTTATAGTACTTTTTCTATGGTTAGATATATTTAGATACACAAATACTTACTACCTATATATGTAAAAGCCTAAGTGACTGTTACAACCAAACGACCGGTCACTATAATGCACACTGACCACCAGGGGGCAGATGCTCAATGCAGGAGCTGCCCCCTGGTGGTCAGTGTGCTCCCACAGCCAACCTCCTCTGGCCGGCCAACCTCCCGTGGTCCCTCCCCTGGCCGGCATGCCCCTATCACCTGATCAGGGCCAGGCCCCGGGCTGGGACAGGGAACCAGGGGGTGGGTGGCGGCAGATGCGGTCCCTTTCCCAGGGGGGCTGAGGGCCGGCTCCCTCCTTGGGGCTAGTGGCCGACCTCCTGGGCCCCATCCCTCCCTGCTGCCAGCAGGCACCAATTGGCCTGCTGTCCACCCGCTGCGGTGGCAGCGCAGCAGCAAGGGAAGGAGGAGGGGAGAGACAGGGAACCACATGGTGATGGAGTGCTGATGATGGCAGCGTTGGCATCCTGTGTCTGTTCCTTCTGCACTGGGCCTGGCAACCATCACCTCCTCTCCTGACCCTGCTGGGGCCTTTGGGCCCTGGGATGGGATGGGGAACTGGGGGTGGGTGGCGGCAGACGTGGCCCCTTTCCCAGGGGGGCCAAGAGCTGGTTCCCTCCTCGGGGCCGGTGGCCAACCTCCCATGCCCTGCCCCTCCCCCTGGCCAGCAGGGTCTGGTGGTGGCACAGCGGTGAGGAAAGGAGGAGGGGAGGAAGCAGGGAACCACGTGGTGGTGGGGCACCAACAATGGTAGCATCTATGTCCAGCATCCGTTCCTTTTGCGCCCGGCCTGGTGACTGTCGCCTCCTCTCCCGACCCTGCAAGGGCCTTTGGGCCCTGATTGGGGTCAGCCAGCCTGGCCCCGATCAGCCCTGATCGCCAGCCAGGCCTAGGGACCCCACCCATGCATGAATTTCGTGCACCGGGCCTCTAGTCGCCAACATGTGGTCCACGAACCACTGATGGTCCATGAGGTCTGAAAGGTTGGCGACCGCTGCTCTAGCCTATATATATATATATATATATATATATATATATATATATATAAGCCTAAGTGACTGTTTGACCGGTAGCTACGATGTGCACTGATCACCAGGGGGCAGATGCTCAATGCACAGGCATGGAAACATGAAACATACTGATGAATCTCAGAGGGAAGGGGGAAAGGGGGAGGGTAGGAAGAGATTAACCAGAGATCTTATATGCATACAAGTGGCCCAGTGCACAGATTCATGCACCGGTGGGGTCCCTAACCAATATAGAAATAGATAAAATTGGTTAGCTGTATGTTACTTAAGTCATTGTTGAGAAAACTGCACAAAATTGGGAGAAAACTTTGTCCATGTGAATTTGATGCTACTACCTAAGAGGCCTCAGGGCCTCCTAGATTCATTGGCCACATTCTGATGTCAGAACACATGTGAATTTTTCAACTTCCTTCTCCAGCTCACTTTAGGCCTTTTAAGCAATCTCCTGATCAGAATATGGCTTTCCACGTCGATTTCACCACAGAAAAGCCTTTACTGAGAAATACACAGCTACAGTGGTCATCATAAAAAGGACCTGGAACTTAGTGAATGTCCATTCAAATTGCTATCTTTGTCTTATTCCTAAAGTGAATACTCATTGTAGACCTCTATAGGATGATATATTCCCATGACTCCTTCAGCCCTGATTGGAGATCTGATTACACTCTGGCACTCAGCTTGATGACACTATCTACCTTTTACCTCGTAACCAAGAAAGCAAAGCACCTTTCAATACAGGAGTTTTCGAGAACAGGTGTAGTGGAGGTCATGGTGAGGTCGACTTCACAGAGCTAAATCCCAACACTCAGAGCACTGTATTTACCTTCACTGAGGCCAAAAGCTAACCTTTGTTGAACCTGTGTATATATTCAATTTATTTACTTCTGCCAGAGAGCCTATTGGTAGGTGGAGCTAGAAGTTTGCATGGGAATGGGTAAGCCAGTTAACCTAAGTAGCACATGAGTCTACAAAATATAGAACTAAGTTCACAGTCATGTTTTGCTAGATAGTTGTAAACTGAGGTGATCCTGATCAAGGCCCATTAGATGCTGAGGGAAGACACTCAGCATGTATAAAGAGTGATCCTGATGGTCATGATCCAAGTTAGGTCATGAAAAGAAAATGATGATTTTGTATCTGTGAGGCAGTAGACCAAGTTCTTATCTGAGCAAATCACTCAGGTGTAAGGTTGGAATTTGGAGACTAGTTGTTTGAGGGAGTCTAGGTTGTGTCCCTAGAAGCTGGGCCAGGGTCAGTGTGGTGCACCAATGGCTGAGGAAGCACCAAGTGGAGTATTGTCATCCCTTCATTTTGCAGACTGCCGTGACAACCATATTTCTTCAGTTGCCAAGCTCTTGGTTGTGTGTGAAAGTTCTTGTGTCTCCCAGAGTGAGCTGCCACATCAGGTCTCTAGGTTGGCAATGTGGAGGTCATTCAAAAGCAACAGCTTATGATGGGTGATGGAAGGCAGGGCCTGAAGTCTGGATTTAGTGAGGAGGTGGGAGAGAAGACTGACTCAGTGAACACCAGTCAGCCCAGAGAACATGTTGGAAGTTTTAGGGGAAAGGACATTCTGTAAGCTAGGCACATGGAATTGTGCTGAGATTCTGCTATTATTAATCAGATACTCAGATAAGAAATGCAGAGGTAGGTGAGTACTTTGAATAATAAGGGTGCCCAGTCCGGTCCCTTCACTAAAATATCCATCTAAAATATAACTCTGATCATGTCACTCCAAATCTTCATTGGCTCCCAGTTCCTGTACTCCAGGATGAAATCATCATACCCTTGACTAGCATGCAGGCCTCCACACCGTCTGTCCCTTGCCCACTTTTTTGTCCAGCCTCACTTCTTGTCATTATTGGCTCCTTCTACACTCTTACTGAAAACACCTCTTTGCCATTACCATGCTCTTTCTTCTGGCAGGAAAAGCTGTCCCAGCCTCCTCACTGCATTCCTATTCATCCCACATGACCTAAGCCAAGGATCTTCTGGAGACAGGTTGGAACCACTCAGAGGATTAATCATTCCTACCTTTGTTAGATTTTAGTATTTAATACTTCAATTATAATATTTACCTAATTTTGTCATTTTGCATCTCTCTCTCTCTCTCTTTTTCCACTAAAGCTGGCTTCCAGAAGCTGCAGGCTCCACAAAATCTAGATTCACCCTAGGACATAAATGTAAGGCCTGGGGCTTAATCATAAGGGGGACAGAACTACAAAAGAGACTAAATGTGCTTCCTTGATATGTCTTCTAAACTAAAGTCATGGCCCTGATTGGAAAGTAGTAAGCATCATATAGATTAAGTCTCCTTCCTCTTCTAAAATGTTAGATCCTTAAAAACAAGAACTGTGTTCATTTTTTAATTCCTTCATCAAGCACAGAGCATGGCACTTTGTAAACACGTAAAAATAATTTGCAGACTGAATGAACATTGTGCTAGAGATGTATAAAGCCATGATATAGAGCTATTAGATACTTAGAGCAGAGTTATCTAATAGAAATAATTAAGCAGCTTATGTAATTAAAATTTTCTAGAAGCCTTAAAAAAAACACAGAAGATGCAGGTAAAATTAATTTTAATATATTTTATTTAACTCAAGATGTCCAAACTATTATTTCAGCAAGTAATCTATATAAAAATGATTAATGAGATCTTTTACACTCTTCATATTAATCTTTGCAACCCACTGTGTATTTTACATTTATTGACACATCTCAGTTTGGGCAGGCTTCTTTCAGGGGCTCACTAATCACATGTGCAGATACAGAGTATGATTTAAAAAACTGTGATAGGGAAAAGTAAAGTCAGGGAGAAACCAAGATGGCGGCATAGGTAAACACCTGAACTGCTGCCTCGCACAACAATTTCAAAACTACAACTAAAAGACAAAACGGACATCATCAAGAACTACAGGAAGGCTGGCTGAGTAGAAATTCTACAACTAGAAGGAAAAGAGAAAAGCACACTGAGACCACAGGAGCTTCGGAAGTCAAGGCAGAGGTAAAGAGGCACGCGCGGAAAGGGCTGGCAACTGAGTACGCTGTTGTCTTTCTCAATCGGGAGGGAGATACAAGCTCCCGACTGCTCTGAACTCCAGTTCCGAGCAAGACTGGGGATCCAGACTCATACGGGGAGAAACTGGACTGTCTGGCAGTGGGCGAAACTCGAGGGCGGCTTTCTCTCAGAGGTGCTTGCAGCGATTACTGCAGGACACTGAGACCCAGGGGCCTCTTAGGGCAGGGATGACGGGAAGCCATTGCTGTTTGCTCCGCCCTGAGATCCTGCCCCATGAAGCCATTGCTGTTTGCTCCACCCTGAGACTCCACCCTATCCAAGCTGAGCACAGAGGCTTTTGCATATGAATGGCTTGGTCCTTTGAATTCTAAACTTACCTAACAAACTGCAGCTGAGTCAGTGAGACCCAGAACATCCAAAAGAAGGCCCAAGGCCCCATAGCAGCTTGCATTGCTTCACAGCTGGGCCTCATCTGGGCACCTCCAAAACCCAAACAAAAAAGAGGAATCTGCAGATCTCTCTGTAGCTCCTGCTGGGTGGCCTCAGGCAGAGGCTAAATTAGCACCTCCTTGGAGATCCAAGAGCCAGTGTACCCAGGGATCAGAGTGGGACCATCCAGATTACAACTCCTCAGATCCGTAAGGGACACACTCAGAGGCAGACTCAGTGAGCACCAAAGCCCCACTGAAGCAAGTCTTGTCTCATAAGGGTGTCTCCAGCACAGAGTTCTCCCATCGTAGACACTGCTGATCCTCACAGCCAATTGGCCTGGAGGTCAATTCCTCCCAGTGATACCAACAACAATCAAGGCTTAACAACAACAAGACTGTGCACACAGCCCACAAAGGGCTGCACCAAGAGTGTCCACCTCAGGTAACTGGGGAGGCTGAGCCACTGGGCCCTATAGGACACCTAGCATACAAAGCCACTCCATCAACTCAGGGAAGCAGCCAAAATGCGGAGTCAAAGAAACAGGTCACAAAAGAAAGAAATGGAGGAAAGCAAATGACTGGATATAGAGTTCAAAACCATGGTTATAAGGTTTTTCAAGAATTTTCTAGAAAAGGCTTATAAATTTAGTGAGACCCTTGAGGATATGAAAAAGGACCAACTAGAAATTAAACATACACTGACTGAAATAAAAAATAATATATAGAGATCCAACAGCAGACTAGAGGATCACAAGAATCAAGTCAAAGATTTGAAATACAAAGAAGCAAAAAACACCCAACCGGAAAAGCAAAAAGAAAAAAAGAGTCCAAAAATATGAAGATAGTGTAAGGAGCCTCTGGGACAACTTCAAGTGTACCAACATCCGAATTATGGGGGTGCCAGAAGAAGAGAGAGAGCAAGATACTGGAAACCTATTTGAAGAAATAATGACAGAAAACTTCCCCCACCTGGTGAAAGAAATAGACTTACAAGTACAGGAAGCTCAGAGAACCCCAAACAAAAGGAATGCAAAGAGGACCACACCAAGACACATCATAATTAAAATGCCAAGAGCAAAACACAAAGAGAATATTAAAAGCAGCAAGAGAAAAACAGTTACGTACAAGGGAGCACCCATATGACTGTCAGCTGATTTATCAACAGAAACTATGTAGGCCAGATGGGAGTGGCAAGAAATATTCAAAGTGATGAATAGCGAGAACCTACAACCGAGATTACTCTACCCAGCAAAGCTATCATTCAGAATTGAAGGTCAGATAAAGAGCTTCACAGATAAGAAAAAGCTAAAGGAGTTCATCACCGCCAAACCAGTATTATATGAAATGCTGAAAGGTATTCTTTAAGAAGAGGAAGGAGAAGAAAAAGGTAAAGATAAAAATTATGAACAACAAATACATATCTATCAACAAGTGAATCTAAAAATCAAGTGAATAAAAAATCTGATGAACAGAATAAACTGGTGAATATAATAGAATCAGGGACATAGAAAGGGAGTGGACTGACAATTCTCGGGGGGAAAGGGGTGTGTGGGGTGTGGGAAGAGACTGGACAAAAAGCGTACCTATTGGATGAGGACAGTGGGGGGGTGGTAAGGGCAGAGGGTGGGGTGGGAACCGGGTGGAGAGGAGCTATTGGGGGGGAAAAAGAGGTACAATTGTAATAATCTGAACAATAAAGATTTATTTAAAAAAACTGTGATAGGAAGAAGAAAATACTTTCTGACCCAGCAATTTAATGATGGTTATATTGGTGACTTACTTCTAAGTTCTAATAATATTTCCTGCCTCTTAATTAATTACATTAATTTTATCTCAAACTGCCCTTCTCATGCAAACCTTATAGTAGATTGAGAATGAAAAATGCACAGGTATCAATATTTAAAGGTAAATGTGGAGGTCAGAGTATTTTTAAAACTGTAGTAGAAGAAATGCAGCCTCTTGGGGTCAGGTATTTTAAACATGCAAATAGCATTGTGAAGTCCTGAAAGAGATAGAGTTCTCATTTATGAAGCATTTTAATAACTACAAGACCCTTCATTTCATAGCAGAATTTCCTGAGCTCATTATATGAAAAGGAGCGTATTGTCTAGTACATTTGTTCCCAGGAAGCTCATCTGCTCCAGCTCCAATAGACGTGAAAGCTGTATGTTTACATGAGAAAAAATTTCATTAGATATCCCTAATGGTAAATTCTGTAGACAGGAAGCCTTGTGTAAATCACTGGTGTGGCTTTGCTGACTTCCTCGTCAAACTCAGGCTGTGTGTCACTGCTCGAAGCAAATTAAATTTTGATGAGCTTGGGAAAATAATTGGGCTATGAATGTTACCCATTACTCAGAGAATTGTAAATGTCCGGAAATGAAACCCAATGATGTAAAATCCAATTAATATTTTGGGGGCAATCAGGACTGTAGACAGAGCAGTCAGGGACCTAAGTCCAACCTCTAATATTCCACACTACAAAATCCCAAGGCCCTAAGGAGTTTGAGCAGCTCAACCAAGGTCAGACAAGTAATCTTCACTCCAACTGGGATTAGGATTCAGACACCTTAGCTCCACATTCATTCCCCCTTCTCATGCCCATGTTTCCCTGCACCTCTTCCCTTTGGCAGCTTTGGCTATTTTTTTCTGAACTTTGTTACCTTCAGAGGGAGAGGGAGAGGAAGAAAAGCTGAAAACTGCCAGCACCAGCTCCTTCTGTTCTGTGGCATATGATAATCACTCCTACTTCCTGCTACAGTAGAATAGAAACATGTGATATTATACTGTATGTAAATGTCAGCTTTAGGGAAAATACTAATTTTCTGAACCAGAGGCTGATGGAAGTAAAATGAAAAACAAAAAAGTGGGTGACACAACTAAAGGAATCTCGAACAGGAAGGACAGTTCTGTTCAGAACTCAGTTGTTGAGAGAGGTAAATAGGTGCTTGATCTATATTGGTTTGATTGATTAATTGAAAGAATTGGCAGAGGAATGATAGGCAGTGCTGGTGGTCCTTTACTAAGACTTGGGGACTTTTGAATTCAGAGGAGTTTAGGGTTCCTGGGGGCAGAATACAGGGGTGACTTAAACAAGGGGACATGTGAGCTGGCAGCTTGTCTCCTGTAGATAGACATGGCACAGCATCTTTGGGTCTCAGTTCTAGGTTTGCTGTTTCCCAGCTGGGTGTCCTTTAACGAGATTCTTGCTCTCTTTGAAATATGAGAGCAGATCAAGGTGACTGTTGCTGGAGTTTGTACACCAGTCCTATCATTTGAGGATATGTGGAGGTGGTGGGGAGCCATTGTGACCGTTCACGAGAAATGGAAGAATTTGAGAACTGAACATGTGTACAGAAACAGGCATATCAGTACCATTGAAAACTTTGATATGAGGATATGTGACCTTCCCCATCTTTCTTGGTGGCTTAAAATAATAGGCTGAGGGGGTCAACTCCCACCCCCCACCAAGCCAATAGAAGTAGGTTTTTCCCCCATGGGCTAGCATGGTTTTTCCTCTCCTCTCCTCTCCTGTTATGTTCAGCTTTGGAAACAAAATTGTCCCTGTGCCTCTGTACATGGGTCCTGTAGCATTGATTTAATAGTGTGTTTATTTTACTTCTCCAACTTGGCACTGAGGAGAGATTGAAAGCTGCCAGCCTCAGGCACTCTTGATCTCCTGCTCCTCATGAATGTGGTATTCATCACTTAAACTTAATATATTTATAATCAGGGCCAAGGCAGCATGACCTTGTTTTATTCTAAATAGATCACAGGCAGCTAGACATGGGGGTTTCCTGCTTTAAATCAGATGCAAGACTCGTTATCCCGCAAGGACTTCATTATGATTCAGTTATCTCCTTAGATTTGATCTTTTTCTGTCTTTGTTACTTATATTAAAAAACAACAGAAAATGGTGGGTGAAGGGAATATTTGATAAAAATCAAACTTCAGGGGATTGGAAGGTTGTTCCGTGTGGCCTCTCCATCAGACGGGCGGGGCAAGAAGACAAGTCCTAGGCTTAGATCTTCCACCCCAAGGTAATTAATTTCTAAGCCACATTTTCCCTTCTATAGAAACATTAATCATGAAAATTAAAAAACAACAACAACAACAACCTACACCTAGCCAATTGTTATTTATCACTTCCCGGTGCTGCAGTGCTTAAAAAGCACTCACCAGGAATGTTTAAACTTTTCTTTTTTTTCCTCCCAGGACTGAGTCTGCGGCCAGATCTAAATATAAGTATCACTATCACTATAGGGCAACAACTCCTTTGGTTGCCTATCCTATACTGTTCTGCCTTACTTTGCTTTAACCATCTGTACAAGATAAAGATGCAATCCCTTTAAGTGACTTGAATTGTCCTTAGAAGTCAGAATGGGCAAGTACTGCTTATTTTAGTCATTGTAGTGACTGGGAATCAAAGATCCAGAACTGAACATTTACATAGAAGGAAATCCATGGGGGCATTGTTGCTTTAAAGCATGTAATTATTTATACCACGGGGGCATTGTTGCTTTAAAGCATCTGATTATTTATATGCCCACAACTGGTTCCTTCACTCTCTCACTCCACCCACATACCCACCTACCCCCTGTTTCCCCTTGTAACTCTACCTTGAAGATGAAACAAGTGAGGGCTAAACTAATTAACTAACCAGCAGTGATCTACAGCCTCAGCACCTTGGATTCCTGAAGATTTATCCCATTTCAAATTCATTGCTATTTCCCTCCAGGGAAATAAAGATTGCTGCCTGTTAAAGATGGGGACAGAAAAAGGCACCTTCACTGGAGACAGCCTGTACAAGAAAATAATACTGTAATCATTCCCTCCAATCAGCTGAAAAGGATTAAATCTTCTGCTTCTAAAGTAATGTTCCAATTGAGCCTTGGGGAAGAATAATTCATGATTAGGGAGAAGGCTGGTCTAGCAAATGTGAACATTATGTCCATTACTTAAACACACTTCCTGGGCTGACTGCTAATGTACCCAAGGGACTCTCAGCCCCAGCAACTGATAGGCACAATGAAACAGGCAGACAAGGACAAGAAGTATTATCATCTGCATTGAACAGCACTACATAGACTCTACCACTGCTAAATCACTGCCTTTGGTAAATAGCCCAGATAACTCATTTTAATAGAAGAATTCTTCTCTTCTTTATGTGTATTAAACAACAGACTCTTATGAGCGGTGGCAGTGTATTGATTCCTGGGAAAGGCCGTGTGAATACCAATTCTGTAATTTATGCTGTTTTGTGGCTCTGGCTGTATTTGTTATGCATAGTGTATTAAACATTCAATAGCTCAATTTAATCTTTGCAGCCAAATTGCACAGCACATCATGCCAGATAGTGGTTGTTTCATATACACAGCCCATCTGCTTCCTGTTCTATAATTCATTCAGCAGGCAAAGTTTCTGGCAGCCTCAGGCAATATATATATATATATATATATATATATATATATATATATATGTAATCTCCGTAGGGTACCAGAAGTGCTTGGCACTCAATTAGTTTTCCGGGTTTCGAGTGCTCTGTGTGCATGAGCCTGGGTATGTGTTTCCACTTTTTATGAGAATTAAAGATAGGAATAATTTGCTAAGTTCCATGTCCTCATTTGGACAAATTTTCATAAACTCGTGGGGTTTTACGAGAAAAAAACACACATTAGAAATAAAACACACATTAGAAATAAAACACAATGATCTTTCACCCTTGGGAAATTATCCATTGCAATAAAACGTGTTCTCTCGACCATCCCTATCTAAATAGATTGATTTATATCTTGTGGGGGAAAATAAATAAAACAAACCCCAAAGTACCATAAACTCTTGGCTTCTTTCTCTGGATGTACCACTTGGGATTTGTTCTCTTATGGCAAATGTTTATTTTCCCTAAAATCCCCTCCTCTCTTGGAGGCCTGCCCCTGTCTTAGTGTTGATGGTAACTTTGTCCTTTCCTCATCTCCACTTTCTATTTGCTTTTAAAGAAGCCAGCGCTTAAATATTGCCCACTGGAAAACTACAGCTTTTTGAAGTTTATTTGCAGTTTATTGAAGTCTTTCTGCAACTTGTAGTACAAATGCTTGAGTTTCAGAGCATTTTATGTCCTTTATACCACACACAGGGGACATGGGCCACCCTGGGTTTTGGGTGGTCATTTTACACCTATTTGGGAAAATTGACCAAAGAACCCATCTAATCGACTGGAGTTACAGCCTCTGAGAGCAGTAGATCATCCATTCCAGTGACTTCATTTTACAGGTAATAAGAGCTAACACTTGTGTAATGCTTTAGGGCAAGGTCAAACACACAGTTGCCAACAGGGCCCAGTGTGGTCTCTCCAAAGCCTAAAGCTTGAAGCCCGCCTGGTGAGGATGGTGGGGAATTGGAGTACCCATGCCTGAGTCCGCTGAAGGCAGCTGATGCAGAGCCACAGAGCCTTGTGTTTCCAGATCTTTCCGTTTTTCAAGAGAAGCTGGAAATCTGGATTTTTAAAAAAATGTTGGCATTAAATGATATGATACTATATTTTTTAAAATTCTGCATCGGCCAAACAAAACACATCTGTAGGTCTACCAGAGCATATGGGCCTTCAGTTTGCACACGGTTTAGGGTATATGCCACCCTATTTCCTACATTCTTGCTATATTTTCCTGATAGGAAACTGAGGTGTAGGGAGTTAGGGTCTTGCCCGAGTGTATGCTACAAGTGACGGGGAAGAATTGGGGGCAGGATTAAATATCTCATCATTTACTCCAGTGCTCCCATGACATAGCTTTGTTTTCCCCTATGGTGTACAAAGATTCACCCAGCATTCCTTTTCTAGTAAATTTGGAACTTTTCTTTATAGTAGAAAATTCCACTGTACTTCTGTTTTTATCATTCCTCTCATGATTCCAATCATTAGCACATACTATTTTGGTTTGATTCATCCCTACCTTTCTTTAGGATTCCCTGGATAAACGATATGTCCAACAAGTACAACTCATGATGCAAACCAAACCTTAATGCTTTATTTATCCCATTGTCCTTAACAATTATTCATTGGTGATAACCTCCCTGCCTTTTTATTGGGGGGGGGGATAATTTTATGGCTTTATTAACACAAACACAATGTGTACACAATCTGTCTATTACTTTCTTTGCTGTGCTGCCTGTCACTGGGATTGGTGACGCTGATGGCCGGCTGGGCTGCTCTTTCCACAGTGGCTTTGCATTCAGGGAGGAGTTGTGAACAACTTTAGCACAGTAAGATTTGTTGCACACCACAGCACTACTCCATGACCTTGTGGACCAGGAACTTCTGGAAGCCACAGGGCAACATGTGCTTTGTGTTCTTGTTGCTCCCATAACCAATGCTGGGCATTGAAATCGAGCCCTTGAATGTTCTGTGCACCACCTTGTCAGTGCCTCTAGGTTTCTGCCAGTTCCGCTTAATTTTGACATATTGGTCAGACTGGTGTCAGATAAACTTCTTGGTCCTCTTTTTTTACCACTTTAGGCTCCCTGAGAAGTGTGACGGCAGCCATGATGCCAAGTAGGAGATGGTTGCCACCTCCACAAGCAGTGCCGAGGATTAGAGGGGAAGTTGTTGCAGGAGGGCTGATCAATAATCTCCCATCTTACCTCCTCTCCCCACCATAAAAACTACACAAACCATAGAGTTTTCTTTACTAATAGCCACAATTCCTTTGTGTTACACACAGGCTCCTGATGTAGTAATTTGAATGTTCAGACCTGAGGAGGAATCAAAACATCCAACCTGACTCATTTCTGGTAGGAAAATTTATGAGTGATCTCTAGTGACCCCTAGTTTTATATAATTCTCTTCCCTTTGAGTGTAAGTAAAATCTAGAAAGATGATGATATACATTCTCATGATTATGTTACTTGATATGGCAAAAGGGAGATTATTTTGGTGGGCCAAACCTAATCACATGAACTATTTATTTATTTATTTATTTATTTATTTATTTAAATATATTTTTATTTATTTCAGACTGGAAGGGAGAGGGATAGAGAGATAGAAACATCAATGATGAGAGAGAATCACTGATCGGCTGCCTCCTGCATGCCCCCTACTGAGGATTGAGCCCACAACCTGGGCATGTGCCCTGATCAGGAATCAAACCGTGGTCTCCTGGTTCATAGTTTGCTGCTCAACCACTGAGGCACACCAGCCTGGCATATGAACCATTTAAAGCAGAGTTTTCTCTCGCTGGTAGTAGAAAGTGAAGTAAGAGATTCCAAGCCTAAGAGGGATTCCATGTGCTCCTATCAGCTTTGTGGATAGATGAGGCCACATGCAAGAACTAGAGAGACATAGGAGCTGAGAGGGCCTACTGGCCAACAGCTATGAAATGGGATTTCAGATCTATAGCCACATGGGAGCTAAACTCTGCCAATGATCCAATAAGTTTGGAAGTGGAGTCTTTTTCAGAACCTCAAGATTATAAAACACTAAGCAGAAAGCCCAGCTGAGATTAAATCCTTAATAACATTGGCAAATATGTTCTCCCATGCAGTGGGCTTTCTTGTTGTTTTGTTGATGGTTTATTTTGCTCTGCAGAAGCTTTTTATTTTGATGTAGTCCCATTTGTTTATTTTCTCCTTAGTTTCCATTGTGCTAGGAGCCATATCGGTAAAGCTATTGCTACGACATATGTCTGATATTTTGCTGCCTTTATCCATTTTGAGTTTATTTTTGGGTATGGTGTAAGTTGGTGGTCTAGTTTCATTTTTTTGCATGTATCTGTCCAATTTTCCCAACACCATTTATTGAATAGACTGTCATGCGTGTTCATGCCTCCTTTGTTAAATATTAATTGAGCATAATGGCCTGGGTCGATCTTTGGGTTCTCTGTTCTGCTCCATTGGTCTATATGTCTATTCTTGTGCCAGTACCAGGCAGTTTTGAGAACAGTGGCTTTGTAGTATAGCTTGATATATGGTATTGTGATCCCTCCAACTTTGTTCTTCTTTCTTAAGGTTGCTGCAGCTATTTGGGGTCTTTTTTTATTCCAGATGAATTTTTGGTGAGTTTGTTCTAGGTCTTTGGAGTATGCCGTTGGTATTTTAATGGGGATTGCATTGAATCTATAGATTGCTTTGGGTAGTATGGACATTTTAATGATGTTGATTCTTCCAATCCATGAGCACAGTATATTATTCCATTTGTTTATGTCTTCCTCTATCTCTTTATTCAGCACCCTGTAATTTTCTGAGTACAGGTTTTTTTTACCTCCTTGGTTAAATTTATTCCTAGGTATCTTAATTTTTTTGTTGCAATAGTAAATGGGATTTTTAAAAAAAACTTTCTCTTTCTGTGAGTTTATTGTTGGTGTATAAAAAAAGCCACATATTTCTGGGTGTTAATTTTGTATCCTGCTACATTGCCAAATTCATTTATTAGTTGTAGTCATTTTTTGATGGAGTCTTTAGGGTTTTCTATGTACAATATCATGTCATCTGTGAATAATGACAATTTTACTTCTTCTTTTCCAATTTGGATGCCTTTTATTTCTTCTTCTTGTATGATCGCTATGGCTAGCAATTCCAGTACTATGTTGAACAGGAGTGGTGAGAGTGGGCAACCCTGTCTTGTTCCTGTTCTCAGGGGAAATGGTTTTAGTTTTTGCCCATTGAGTATGATGGTGGCTGTAGATTTGTCATATAAGGCTTTTATTATGTTGAGGTATCATCCCTCTATTCCCACTTTGCTGAGAGTTTTTATCAGGAAAGGGTGTTGGATTTTGTCAAATGCCTTTTCTGCCTCAATTTATATGATTATGCGATTTTTGTCTCTCAGTTTGTTTATTTGATGTATCATGTTTATTGATATGCAAATATTATACCAGCCTTGCATCCCCGGAATAAATCCCACTTGATGGTACATCTACACAATGGGATACTATGCTGCTATAAAAAAGAAGGAATTCTTACCATTTGCAACAGCATGGATGGAACTGGAGAGTATTATGCTAAGTGAAATAAGCCAGTCAGAGAAAGATAAATATCACATGATCTCACTCATTTGTGGAATATAATAAACAACATAAACTGATGAACAAAAATAGAACCAGAGTCATAGAAGCATCGAACAGACTGTCCAACCTATGAGGGAAGGTGGGTGTGAGGGGGGTAAGAGATCAACCAAAGGACTTGTATGCATGCATATGAGCATAATCAATAGACACAGACAGGGGTGGGGGTAGGGTGAGGGCATGTGCTGGGGGTTGGGGGCGGCCGTGGAGTGGTCAATGGGGGAAAAAGGCAACTTATGTAATACTTTAAACAATAAAGAATTTAAATTAAGCCGAAACCGGTTTGGCTCAGTGGATAGAGCGTCGGCCTGCGGACTGAGGGGTCCCAGGTTCGATTCCGGTCAAGGGCATGTATCTTGGTTGCGGGCATATCCCCAGTGGGGGGTGTGCAGGAGGCAGCTGATCGATGTTTCTGTCTCATCGATGTTTCTAACACTCTATATCTCTCCCTTCCTCTCTGTAAAAAATCAATAAAATACATTTTTAAAAAAAGAATTTAAGTTAAAAAAGAAAAAAGTTTTTAAAAAGGTGGGGGCATGTGTGGGGAGGGGTGTGGGATGGGAATGGGGGGATGAGGACAAATATGTGATACTTTAATCAATAAAGAAATTTAAAAAAAAAAGAGTATCAAAGCAATATATGTTAAAAATACAGTTTTCCATCTGAAAAAAAAAAAAAAAAAAAGCCCAGCTGAGCCATGCTGAACTTCTGACCTACATAACTGTGAAGTAATAAGCAGATGTTGTTTTAAGCTGCTAAGATTGTGGTAATTTGTTACACAGCAGTAGCAAACAGTACCGTTTTAAATCTTCCCTTCCTCAGATAGACACTGAGGAATAAAGGGGAACCTCTTAGCTTTTCCTACTCTTCTCTCCAGGCTCAACTTCTGTGCCTAGCTACCTTTTGTTATACGGTGGAGGGGTGGTGGTGGCGTAGAATGGGGGCAAGAAGATATAAGGGGTAGGATAGTTCTTACTTGGCTGGTGGCTTCTGTTCTGGGCCTGCAGAGGGTCCTATTTGGCTCTGTTATGGGTATTTTTCAGGAATTTTGGAGGTTCTTGATGATCCTCTTGTCCATAGCTCTCTTAGCCTAGTCTGATATCTTCCCGCAGCCCCCTGCTTGGTGTAATGAATGTTGGGATTGCAGATGGATTCCATGCTGCTGTGTACTTCTGCCAGTCATGTCCCTAAAGTCAGGCTCCAGTGCTCAATCTGCTTTGTCTTTCTCAGGAATAAATCAGACACTAGTGTGTGTGTGTGTGTGTGTGTGTGTGTGTGTGTGTGTGTGTGTGTGTCAGAGGCAGGAAATCCATTTCAGAGCTCTGTGATGTGAACCTTACAGATTCCCTCACTAAACGTGTAGAGAGAAGGCAGCATCCCTCACCTCTTCCCCTAAGAAGTATGATAGGAATAGGCTGTGTCTTTTTAGAATTCTGAGGAGTAGGGGGTGGGAAACAGCATTCATATTTCATTCCATATATCTCACAGCTTCTGTCACTCCAGAATATATAGGACACATCAAATACAATTGGGCTGATTTCCCTGGGTTGCACAATGGGGTTCCAGCTGTGATGGGGATTCCTTATAGGGAACAGCTTTCTTCTGCAGAACCCTTCATCAACCCTCTCTCTCTACTTTCTCTTTCCTCTTACCTTCTCAAGATGGGTGGCTGAGGTCAAGACTAGTGGAACAGGTTCTCCTATATTGCTGTTATACATTCTGCTTATGGGAGGAGGTAGTATCTCACACTAGCTTTGGTATTTTGTCATATGAGGTCCTTATTGACAAATGAGGTGTGAAGGGTCCTATTCTGACATCCTGTTACACTTGTCCATCTGAGCACTCACATCGGTGGCCAGCACCCTGCAGCACTCACCAAGGAAGGCACTGAGGGGGAAATTTTTAAAAGTAGCATCTGGATTGGATGCTCCAGCAATGATGCCCTTTCCCTCCACTTGCTAGTCAATAGATTCTTACACGGGTAGGAGTTGTAGCTGTTAGTTATCAAATCCTTACCATTTGTCACACATCTCTCGGGGCTTTGGGTTCCTATCTCAAGCCTCTAGACTTTTCTGCTGTCTAGCTGTGCTCACTTAAAAGTTTTTATTATTCCTGAGCTGTTCTTATTCTCTAGGTATGTGCCTGTGTGTGTGTGTTCATGCGCGCATTTATGCATGGGTTTGTATGTGTGTGGCTTTTTTCATCTATGTCTTTCCTGTTTTGAATGCTGGATTCTTGATGGTGTTTTGTTCAGGAAACCCAGTCTGGCCAACATCCATGATCACTCTCTCCTGCTTTTGCTCACCCACTGACTACACTTCCTTCCTTTCTGTGTCTGCTTACCTTGTGCCAGGCCTAGGCCCTGGGAAATGAGCTTGTTGGCAAAACCTGCTGATGGAGAACATGAGTTCAGATGGTGAAGCAGCTTTTTAACTCAGCTGGCCCTCTTCATGTGGGTCACCTGCACTGCCAGAAACACAGAGGCATCTTGTTCATGAGACTTAAAAACAGCCATTCTGAGTGATTGAGCGAGTGTCAGCTTTGCAGGTTTTGGGTGAGAGTTTGTGTTAACCAGCCAATGATTTTCTAGTTTAGAAGATGACACTTGGACAGCTTGCCTGAAGGGCATTTGAACATTTTTATTTTCCTATCTTGAGTCCTAATCTATTTCTCTATGACTCTAAATTAGATTGATAGTACCTGCCATTGACTTTCCTTCTCTATCAAAACAGGCTCAAGAACCACACACTCACACTACAGTATACATGACGGACAACTTAAGGTGTTAGCAGTCCCAAGGTGTTCAAAACCTTCGGTAACATGGCTTTAAATTTCTGACATCAGTCCAGTGTGATAGGGGATAGACTGGATGGGGTGTATGTTTGTGTGTGTGTGTGTGTGTGTGTGTGTGTGAGAGTGTGAGAGAGAGAGAGAGAGAGAGAGAGAGAGAGAGAGAGAGAGAGAGGTGGAGGGGGAGGGAGGCCCAGAATTAGCCACTTACTATTATACAAGTTGAGCTGCCTTGGTGTAATTAAAGATTCTCCCCAAACCCTGAACAACCATGATGTCTACTCCAGAGCCTGCCAATTACCTGTGATTTTTTTTCCAGGAAAATCAGGGTCATGAAGGCATAAAAATCCTCATAAAACCCTTCTAAATTTAGTAGTCCACCAGTCCTCATTATTTAGTTAAGTCTTCTTTAAGTATATATTGAGTACTTGCTGTGTCTGTACTATGCTGGAGACTGTGGGGGACGTAGTGGGGTCAGCTAGACCATACACATTCAGTCTGGTGAACAGATGACAAAGTGCATAATGTTTTGATGTGGATGGGGTTTGTGAGAGCTAATGTTGTACCAGACAGCGGGACTGGATGGGTGAGAGGAGACTGCTGGGTGCCTAAGCATTGTTAAGAGAAATGAGAGGTGTGTGAGAAAATGGAGAAACCGTAGATGATCTTGGCTTTCTTTATGATTTTGGCCACTGGGTTTGTATGTGTGTGGCTTTTTTCATCTATGAGGCCTTTTTTCATCTTTTTTCTTTTTATGTCTGCTTTCCAGGATCCCCTGTCCACTCCCCTTTCCTTTTTGTCATTCCTGCTTTTCTCCATCTTTTGTTGGTAATGTTGCTTCTCTTCCTCCATATTAGCCACCACTTCTTCCATATTGTGCTTCTTTACTCTAACGTTGCTGGTGTTGTTTAGTGATTGAGTGTTGACCAATGAACCAGGAGGTCATGGTTCGATTCCCGGCCAGGGCACATGCACCTGATGGATGATTCTCTCTCATCATTGATGCTTCTCTTTCTCTCTCTCTCCCTTTCTCTCTCTGAAATCAATAAAAATATATTTTAAAAAATAAAATTTCTGCTTCCAGGAAGATAAAAAGGGGAATGGAGACCTAAAGGAAGATGCCTTTCACTTTTTTCTATATGCTATTCTGATTTTAAAAGAGGAGGAGAAAATTTGACCTTAGATGTTAGTCATTTTTATTTTCCAAACAATTCCAAAGTTCATTGAGGAGAGTGATCATGCACTGGGATTGAAAGGAAGAAGGTTCAGAGTGGTGACAGCATTGGAATTTATAACCTACCTTCCCCCAGGCTGGTTCTCCGGCAAAGAATCCTCAAAGAGTGACTCAAGAACAGGACATATATCATGGTGAGTTTATAGTGGACACAAACCTTGAAGTTTCAGGAAGCAAAGTGAAAATTGCCTCAGCTACTTAAGGCTGTTTTCCTATTATTGTACCTCTTGCTTTTCAAACTGGCCTGTAAATGAGTTCCCTGTGCTGTTACTGTTTTCAGCTGGAGTGTGAGAGAAGCAGTGTGGAGTGTGTTGTTGCCTAAATCAATCCCTGCACTCATTTTGCACCAGAAAGAATACCAGAGCTTGCTTCATTTTTGGGAAATAGGCACACCCTGGCTTGTATTCTCTACCACAGGGCACAGGACAAATGGCTTCTAAACTAATGTCCAGCAAAGAAACGAGAAACGAGGCTCCTTTATATCATAAGCTATTCTCATCGTGAACACAATAAAATATTTCCGAGCTTCCACAGTCAAACTACTTGGCTAGTGAAACAGAATAGAATTAAAAACAGGAAAACAAACCTAAACTAAAACATTATATAAAGCAATAATGAGCTTAGTGCTAATTGTTCTCATGGAGATCTAAAAGCTTGACACCACCTTCCTTAAAAAGGAGGGTGGTTTTGGCAAATTAAATGAAGTTGGTAAAAACAAGACTCTTTTATGGTGAATGGTTTGGTAAAGACTATTTTTGGAAAAGGCATAAACTTTCAAAGCACCATAAGGCAAAGGGCTGTAGGGAATGGTCCAATAAAAGGAAAAAGTCTGCTCAATGAAAACACTTTATATATTCACTCTAAAAGAGATATCCTAAATTCTAACAGAGGTACCATTGAGGTGATAACAAGTGGTGGCAATAGTTATATATGCATCTGCCCCTCGTCCTAACAGTGAGTCAAAATAGGAGGGAGTGCAATGTATGGAAAATTATAAGCCCTTCCTTCCACTTTAACTAGATTTTCTTGTTCTGTACACACATGAGCATCTGATGTTCCCACCCAGGCTATTCATGCTAGGAGCAATGTGTGCTCTCTCTTACTTTCACCATTTGGTCACTCAATGAAAAGCATCACTGTTGCCCTGCTCAACCCATTTAGCACCTCTAAAAGTCACTATATAGATTTAGTGATTAATGATGATTGATTTTTTTTCTTGCCCGCTTAATTGTCACACTTGAGTGCGGCTGATGTAGACCCAGCTGTGCTTAATTAGCCCACAGGACTTAGAAACCATGTTGTAAAGATAGGCTTGTAATGGAAGAAGCCTTGCGATGCAGACTGCTGAGGTGAACCCAGACATGTGGCAGATGCAGGTTTTCATTAAGTCCAAGGAGCATGTTGGAGAAATGGATGTTGTGTAAAAAAGACATATGTTCTCCCCAGACTTGGGAAAGCTATTGTTGCCTTCTAGAACATGGGTTATAAGAGGAGATAGCTCAGTATGAATTTCTTTCTCTGTGTCATGACCTTGGCTAATTAAGACAAATGCTTGCTTCAGTCTAGAAGGTAGTTGTTATACCACACCATTCTGTATGGCATATTTGTTTTTATATTTTGGATGAATTTACCCTTCTCTAGTGTCCACCTTAAAATGTAAAACTCCTTGTTCACCTTGAAAATATCCCATGTCAATAAGGATGTTTTCTTTTTTTTCAGCATACAAAATAAAGAATCAGCTTTTCTCATTCCCTTTGCTTGGCCAGTGGATCCCTCCCTCCTCCCTCCCTCCCTCCCTCCTTTCCTTTTACTAGACATAGTTTTTTTTTAGTGAGTAGAAAATTATTTCTAAACTCAGTTCTTTCCCCATCAGTTGAGAGGCTTTGTGATGACCTCTGTTACCTGAGTACTAGCCCACTAGGCATAGTTTCTAAATCATAACCTCATTTCATACACACAGTAGAAAATCATCCAAATGTCATTATGTATTCATTTTCAGGTAGCATTTGGCTTGAGTCAAATTTGAACTAAATTACATAGGAAAGCTGTGATTCTTATTAGTACTTCTCTTACCTTAGAAGGCCCAGAGGAACTATATGAAGATAGGATGCTCAATGAGTTTTCAAGGAGTAATTACAGATATACTTGTAGGTATTACTGGGAATTATAGAAATGTTCATAGGTGGAAGTCATAAGGAGACAGAGGAAAACCTTTTTGCAAGTTTTGGTGCCATACCATTGGGCTGTTGGCTAGGGAAACTCTTGATGCACTTGCAGGGAAGGAAAGACTACTGAGAGCAGTGGGGAGTGGAGTAGCAAGTTAGGGGACTTCCAAATGGGTGCCAGAGCCTGGAAATTGACCCACAGCATGATGCCTTCCAAGGGTGGTGGGAGTACAGATTAAAACTGCTATGAAGTGCTGATGAAGAGAATTGTCAGTATGAAAGGCAATATTTTGGTATTAAAGAACAGTATTATATTTAAGGAGAATGCTATATATTTAAAACTCTTTGGGCTACAAGTGACAGAAACTCAATTTAGATAGTTTAAGCAAAAAAGGGACATTTTTGCTCATATAGCTTAGAAGGAAATAGGTATAGCTCATAGGACTGAAGTTATAAGATAGGACCCAGGGCCTCAAGAACTGGAACCACACTTGACTCTAGGAGTCTTTTTCTGCTTCTTGCCACCATCTTCATCCACCCACCCACCCACCCATACAACTGTCATGTCTATCTATGCTGGGCTTTATTCTGCAGATAGAATTTCTCTAAATGGCAGGAGTTAGCAAACACAGTGGAAAGGGGTTATTTGCCCAATCCTATCTAATAAAGAGGGAATATGCTAATTGACTGTCACACCCTCAAAGATGGTGGTGTCCACAGCCACAAGATGGCCGCGCCTAGTCCCCTCAGCCTTGCCTTGCCCCGGTGTCCAGCGTCCCCCAGTCCCCTCAGCCCCCCAGCAGCCCAGGGCCAGCCCAAGGCACAGGCAAGCCTTGGATGGCAGCTGCCCAGCTGCCCAGGGCAGCATTAGGCTCAGGTAACCAGGGCTGGCCAAGGCTTGTGCTGCCAGCAGTGGCAGCAGCAGAGGTGTGATGGGGCGTTGCCTTCCCCTGATCATGCCCCTGAGGGCTCCCCGACTGTGAGAGGGGGCAGGCTGGGCTGAGGGACCCCCCCTCCAGTGTATTTTCATGCACTGGGCCTCTAGTTAGGTATATGGAAATCCAAGGGGGGAAACACTGATCCAGGGTCATCTGATCCTCCCAAAACACAATTCAGGGGAATTAGGTATTATTTGGCCAGATGTGGGTTAAATGCCATATCCATGGGTGACATTTTAAGGAGAGAGTGATTATATTAGCATGAGAAGAGGTAGAATAGCTTGCTGGACACACAGAAATAATGGCTACTCCAGTCCCATATAAATCCCATTATAATATTACCACTCATCAACTTAGTAAAAATACTTTATTTATTAAAATATATTTTTATTGATTTCAGAGAGGAATGGAAAGGGAGAGAGAGATAGAAACATTAATGATAAGAGAGAATCATTGATTGGCTGCCTCCTGCATGCCCCCAAAAGGGGATCCAGCCCTCAACCCGGGCATGTGCCCTAATCGGGAAACAAACTGTGATCTCCAACACTCAACCACTGAGCACGAAAGCTGGGCAAATACTGTTTTGTGTGTTTTTTAAACAAAAAACACACAAAACAACATTTTATTCTGTTCAAAGCATTTTCACCTATATATTACCTAAATTTTTACTCTCAACAGACTTAATCTCACTTAATTGATGAAACAGCTCAGGGCTAGACTAAATAGAAGTACATGCTTAAAAAATCATAAAGTAACTGATTTTAAAAAGCCCAGAAGATGTAGGTCCAGTTCCAGTTCTGCCAGTAATGAGCCCCTTGACATTAGCAAATCAATCACTCTTGGGTCTTAGAAGGAGTTGAACTAGATAAGTAATCTCAAAGTTTAACATGCATCGGAATCATCTTGATGGTTTCTTAAAATGCTGTTTTGTTGAACCCCACCCCCAGAGTTTCTGATTCGGCAGGTTTGGGTATAGCCAGAGAATTTGCATTTTTAACAAGTTCCCAGGCATGTTCCTTTCCTATTACTGCTGTAACAAATCACCACAAGCCTACTAGCTTAAACAACGCAAACTTATGTTACAGCTCTGGAGGTCAGAAGTTTGGGTCTCTGAGCTAAAGTGAAGGTATTGACTGACCTGTGTTGCTTCTTGAAGTTCTGGAGGAGAATCCATTTCTTTGCCTTTTCTAGGTTCCAGAGGTTCCATGCATTCCTTGGTATGGCCCCTTCCTCCATCTTCAAAGCCAACACAACAGTATAGTTCCTTCAAATCCCTCCTTTTTTAAAATATTTTTTTAATTGATTTCAGAGAGGAAGGGAGAAGGAGAGAGAGATAGAAACATCAATGATGAGAGAGAATCATTGATCGGCTGCCTCCTGCTCACCCCCTAGTAGGGATCAAGACAGCAACCTGGGCATGTGCCCTTGGCCAGAATCGAACCTGGGACCCTTCAGTCTGCAGGCTGATGCTCTATACAATGAGCCAAACCGGCTAGGACTCAAATCCCTCCTTGACTGACCTCCTCTACTGCCTCCTCCTTCCACATTAAAGGACTTGTGATGACACTAGACCCACCCAGATAATCAAGGGTAATCTTTCTATTTTTAAGATCAGCTGATTAGCAACCTTAATTTCATCTCCAATTTTAATAACCCCTTGCCATGGAATATATTTTCAGGTTCCAGGAATTAGGAAGTGAACATCATTGGGGGCCATTATTCTGCCTACCACATCAGATTTTTCATTACTAAGAACCCCTGGACTAGAGCACTTATTCTATCTTATTCAGTTCAAAAATTCCAATTCTGAGATAGCCAAGCAAAACTCTTCTCACCTGTTTGCAAATGGATTAATTGCTCATCTGTTTTATATATATGCTTTCCATTGGTTGAATTTTAGTACAAAATAATTTGCTCCAGGGTTAAATTGCTCCCCAAATGAAAGCCACTTACTTCTTCTACAGTAATAATAGGCCCATTACAGGGCTACATCTGAGGTGCTCTCTCTCCTTGAGGTTGGTTCTATCTCCGTTGTGATGTAACATAAAGTCTGAGGCTTTGAAGGTCTGTGTTCTTAAGGTTTACATCAAATAGTCTATCTCAAGTTTACTTTGTGCTTTCAGGTTATCTACTTGTATCATTCTTGAAGAATTAGAAGTTTTCCTAGCATTAACTAACTGTAAGCAAGAAGGTGCCTAGAAGGCAGAGGATGTTACAAAGGCTTCAGTGTCTATCCTCTAGCTTAAGTTACTTATTGGTGAGACAAGGCTTTGGGTCATATCTCCTAAGAACCACTGGGAGTTGCTATGGGAACTGCTCAGTTGTCTACATTTCCTGCCTTCCCATGTCTTCATCATTTCAAATTTGAGCAGACATATTTCTGTCTGACAGTATCTCACATTCATATCTTGATCCTGGGAATGGATAAAGTAATTCTCACTTTTTGCCTTTCCCTACCTTAGTCTTATCACTTATTTGCATTTAAATCTGAGTGAATCTAAACTTCCCCTTTGCAGATGAAACCCAATCCTTGTGTGGTAATCTATATTTACAATGAATTAAAGCTTCATTTCTCTTAGAAGTCATTGTATTGTAACCCACTCTCTGAGAATCTGCCAAAGTAGGTGCTCTCATGAGGCAAAGCCTCCATCTTTGTTTCCTTTTTTAAAAAAAAAACATATTTATTGATTTCAGAGAGGAAGGAAGAGGGAGGGAGGGAGAGAGAGAGAGAGAGAGAGAGAGAGAGAGAGCGAGAGAGCGAAACATCAATGATGAGAGATAATCATTGATCAGCTGCCTCCTGCACGCCCCCTACTGGGGATCGAGCCTAACCCGGGCATGTGCCCTTGACCGGAATCAAACCTGGGACCCTTCAGTGGACTTTATCCACTGAGCCAAACTGGCTAGGGCTTGTTTCTTCTTTTAGTTCCTTTTTATCATCTTTCTATAGTCACCTCTTTCCCCTTTGTAGCAATTTGCTCTGAATTTAATGTCCTTCACTTAACATGGATTTAAGCATTTTATAGGGGCATGCTGTAAGGCAGTGATTTTTAACCCATGTGCCCCAAGAATTTTTAAAACATGCAGTACCCCACTATTGAGTCAGGGGCACTGATCTCTTTTCCCTTAGATTGTCAAATAAAAAAAAAATGACAACAGCTAACACAACAATATCCATCCGGTGTGAATAAAAAGAATTATAGCTATATTTTTTGTCAGACCAGTAAAAAATATGTTTTTTGTTGTGCTGCAGGATTTTAGTAATTAGTTTATATGTGCCACGGGATGAAAAAGGTTGAAAATCGCTGCTTTAAGGTATAAAGAAATAACTCTCTAATAACAGAATAGTAAGGAAAATTTTGGTTGGTATTTAAATAGCAGTATGTTTCCTGAGCTTTATATTCCTAACTTAACTGTAATTTTATTGGTATGCATTAAAAGGAACTCTCAGCTTTGGAATCTTTTTATTTGAAAGCACTAATAACATCTATTTAAGTTGATAACTACCCTATTGCCTTAAAAGATTTGATGAATCTTGTTAGAGATGCATATTTTCATTCTATCAAATATTATATATATATATATATATATATATATATATGAAATCTAGGTTGGAATAATCAGAATAATTGAGCATTACATTTTATTTTGAGTTTCCCAATAGCAAAAGTAAAAAGGGAAACTCAATTAACTATAATTCTCATTTGAAAAATGTGACCTTAGGATTTCCTTAGAGACCCAGTCAAATTTATAGATATTATATATTAAAAATATTTTCAGGGATATGCAAATCCAAATGAAGTTCAGGATGTTTATTGCTCATACTAGCAAAAATGTAACTGGAGGAAAACACCGAGGAATAGTGGTATAGTGATATTCCATACCACTATTACATATGAATCTTTTGATGGCATGTTGAAAATGACTATTTTTCATTCTGTGAAAATGTTTATGATGATACATAGAATTTATACATATACTTTACAACAAAATATCAACAGTATCTGCATTTGGATGCTGCAATCATAGATTGCTTTTATTCACTTTTATTTGCTTGTGTTTGTATGTGTATGTGTGTTCTTGCTTATTTATATTTTCTCACTCAAACATCTATTACTTTCTGATGTGTTTTTCATTAAACATAAATTTCTTGCCCTGGTCAGTGTGGCCAAGTTGGTTGACCATCTTCCCATGCATTGAAGGGTTGCTGGTTTGATTCCTGGACAGGGCACATGCCTGGGTTGCGGGTTTGCTTCCCAGTTGGGTTGCATATGATAGGCAACTGATAGATGCTTCTCTCTCACATTGATGTTTCTCTCTCTCTCCCTCTCCCTTCCTCTCTCTCTGAAATCAATACCATGTTTTAAAATAAAAATTAATACTTTAAAATAAAAATGAATGAATAATTTTCTTCATAGGCCTTTGTATATTTGACAGCCTTAAATGATATATAATGCCTTAAACAATGATTTTATTAAAACCAGAAATATTCTTCATGAGATGTATCAAAATTGATGGCACACCTTAATGAAGGCATTTCTTTGCATGTGATGCAAGGTGGAGGCAATCCAGTGAGCACTAGATAGATAACTTTAAGTGACTTAATAGGTATGCAAACAAATTAGAGCAGTGCTTCTTGAACTTTGACATCCACAACAAATACCTGGAGATCTTGTTTAAATACAGATTCTGATTCAGTAGGTGAGGCCTGAGATTCTGCATTTCTAACATGCTTTGCACAGAAAGGACTGAGCCCCTAAGAAACTATATATAACTTAATGGTTCCCACCCCAACCTATCCTTTGGAGTCACCTACAGAACTTTTAAAAAGTACAGATTCCAGGACTTTACTTCAGAGCTGGTGAGTTACAAGTTCTGGAGGTGGAGCTTGGGGACATACATTTTATAAAAACTTCACAGTTGTTTGGATAAAGTTGGTTCATAGACAGGGTGTTTGTGAGGTTCACTTCCTGAGACAGTCTTATCTATCACTCGCTGCCGTGGCGATTTTGAGAAGCCTGCTTGGAGTGTGACCTGTCTGCCTTGCCCTGTGTAGGAATTAGCCCCATGCCCTGATAGCAGACATTTGGGTGACAAGCTTGTCCACATCACTCTAGGTGAGAAGCCTGGTTAGTATTGCCACGCATCTCTGCCTATTGTGGGCCAATGTGTGTTATTTTTTCATAAATCACTGTTTCTAGAAGTAATGCATTAATTTTCCATAATTCACAGCATATTTGCTCAAATATATTGCTAACTGCATATTACCTAACTCTCTCAATGGTTTTATCTAGTGACATACTCAACAAACCTAGTATTGAAACAGTCACCATTTTTTTAATTTTATTTCTTCCATATTTAACTTCTTATATAAAAAAATCACATAGGTGCACAGCTGGTGTGTCTCAGTGGTTGAGTGTCAACCTCTGAACCAGGAGTTTAGGGTTCAATTCCCGGTCAGGACACATGCCTGGGTTGCGGGCTCGATACCCAGTGTGGGGCGTGCAGGAGGCAGCCGATCGATGATTCTCTCTCATCATTGATGTTTCTCCCTCTCTCTACCTTTCCCTTCCTCTCTGAAATTAATAAAAATATTTTGGAAAAAAAGTATCACATAGGTGATACTGCAACTGTCTATTCAGAGTGGACAGATTAATTATATTCCCATGTGGTCCAGGGTGAACTCTGGAAATATACTGAGCAAATACCCACATAGCCTCATTACCTACAGTTTTCTTGAAAACTGAAAAAATGTGAGTTTCCAAGGAGGTCAGCATCCTTCAGGATGTCTGGTACATGCATAAAGTGACGTGTGACAGCATGGAACACGTCAGTTTATCCTCCGGTGAGATCTGACCCAGCTGCTAATATATACCAACCTGTCACTCAGAGCTAGGCTCATGCTACTTTATCTACATATGCTTGCTTTTGAGAGCAGCAAAGCTCTGGCTTTTGAGTTTTAATAAGGCATACCTAATTTCCACATAAAAATTGAAGGTTAACCATGCTAGCATGTGGTGCGCAATTTTCATCTCATATAAATTTGCTTTCCACAGACATTGCTTTCCAACAGGTTTCTCAGAAGCCCACATAACTGTGGTGTATGGGATAGTTAATGAACAATTCTTGGATTAATAGATTAACTGTGGCTTTGTAACGGGCAAATCGGTGCCTCTCACTAGAATACATTGTGATTGCCAGATTTTATTTTCCTGTTACCAAAGTTAGACTTTGTACTGCAAAAGGCAGTCTGATCTGGCCCCCTAAGGTAAGTCCTCTCTATAAAGAATCAAGCCTTGATTTCTCCGAGATGCTTTTTGTATTATAATTCCTGTTATGATAAGCTGCTGAGCTGGTGGATAGCATAAATGCACAGAACAGCTGTTCAGGAATGATTACAAGATGAATAATTTTACCTCTTGGCACCGGGGAAGAGTTTTCTCCATTTTCCCCTTTCCTTGCCCTTCTCCCCTGGGCTGCACTCTCAGAGGCTCTTTCTCCTTTGCCCCAGGCACGAGTAATTATTCGCATCACTGTTAAAAAAGAACTGAGGTTCAAAGAAGAGCTAAGGTTCAGAACCAAAACGATATTGATGAGCATCATTTAGCTTCCCTTTTGGAGTTCTTTTGAGTTTATTTTTCTTTTGACTGCAGCTGCCCAGCATATGGGTTCACATGGCCACACGCATTTCCTCTTCGATGGGGACCATTTATAATTAGGCTGTAGGTTTCTTGGCATTTCCTTCCTTCCCAGTTTTGGCTGCTTCCTCTTCTGGGTCCCATTCTCCTCTTGCTTCCTCCATTCTTCTTCCCCTTCCTCCTTCCCTGGTTACAAATAGAAGCTGGAGTCTGGCTTCTCCAGGGTCAAACACATAATGTGATGGCTTACCTCCTGTTTGATTCCAGCTCTGTCCCTGGGGAGATGCAGCATTATTGTTGTGGCCCAGCCTTGTAGCACCGCAGGCTAATGGATCAATTCAGCCTTCAATGCATCCTATGGCCTGTCAATATGAAATTCTAGCAATTATTGAAGTGGGAAGCCTGGGAAGCGGCTGAAAAACATTCCCTATTGATCATTCTAGAGTATGATGAACTTGTTTAAGAAAAATTGATCTGAAACATTGATTTTTTTAATCAGAGAATCTCATGAATGCAATTTAAGGCACACTATTTCTTGCCTTGCAGAATGTTTTCTTCATGAGTAGAATCTGTGAGGCAAACCAGCCAATGAGAGATACTGAGAAGACTTCCTTAGCTTCCCACCCCTTACTATGCTCCATTGTTTCAGAAAATGTTTTTGTGTTGAAGTGATTTTTAAATGTAAGGTCTCCTGCCCTCCATGCTACATGCATTTCAACCCTCTCATAAACCTTCTTTCCCAGCTCCCCTTCCTCCCAACCCCTCGCTCCCCTCTTTAACGTTTAATCGGAGGTTTTCCTTTGAGGAGCAGACCCTCGGATGCAGCAGATGCTTTCTCATTTACTGCATGCAGAACAGATTTTGGAAAATGAAAATCTTAATTGTGGCCAAAGGTGGTCCTTTCCCTTGTCACCTCTGGGAACTCTTTGCACAGTGATGGTGATAGATTGCAAACCCTGGGCCAGTCACTCTGTGAGCAGTGTCGCTCTGTAGTACACGCTCGGACAGCTGCAGTGCGGCCCAGCACTGCACCGCAGACTTGAAGAAGGAGCCCGAACCCTTGCCTACTTCTGAACATCACTCCCTGTGCAGCTCCACAGGGGCAGCCCTTTCCCTTCCCCTCAGTCAGACCTGGCATTCTCTTAGGAAGTACACCAGCGGTTTCCAAGTAGGGATGATTGTCAGCATCACTTAGGGAGCTTCCAAAAATACAGGTTCTTGGGCCTTATTCCAGACCCATTGAAGCAGAATCTGGGAGTGGAGCCCAGGCAATTATAATTTTAAAAGCTCCCTAGTTGAGTCCAGTGACCAGCCATGTTTGGGAACTACTGGATTAGATAACAGAACTGTGTGTGTGTTTGTGTGTGTGTTTGATGAAGAAAGAGTTGAGTAGAAGTATGAAAGGGGAAAGTTGCTCCCCTCCCCGAAAAGGGCAGTATTCAATTCAGAATTCATTTTTAGCTCTTTGAATTTGAATGTGAATGTACGAGAATTGATGAGATGAAGTTAGTTGATACCAAGTCCTATTGAATAATAGATAAAAGAGTAGTTCCCAGAGAGGGTGGCAGCGAGGATAGAGTGGAGGACAGGAAACAAAATTGGCAACTTTAGTCTTGGGTCCAGGAGAAGCTCCCCTGGCAGGGCTTCAAGGCTGCATCACAGAGGAATAAAAATACCTACACCTGAAAGTTCTGACGGCTCACTCACACTAAAGCCCACACCTACCTCCTCTGAAGCTCATGGAAGAAACTGGGTTCCCTCCAGGCTCACAGTGGAGAACCATATCAAGACCTTTCAACACAAGAATTCAGGAGCTGTGTCTTTAATAACTTGGTCAAGCCTCACAGAGAAAGTTCTAAAGTGGTTGAGCCACAAGAGAAATGCAGGTTGCCTATTCTGGAGTATGTCCAGGAAATCTGTTACCCACTGATTTTCCATTCCATTTATCTCAAAGGCCTAGTTCCATGGAAGAAACTTTTAAACAACTTTGCTGCTTGCTTGGTGACTTTAAATAAGCTGAGAGATGAGCCAAAATAACCTTCTGCGAGTCACTTACATTGGAGGTATTCCATGCACTTGGAAAATAATCCAAGTTTTAGCATAGTCTAGTAAACTCAATTTTTAACCATTTAATTTTTACTGGTGGAACCTTTTTTCTCTGGGCTCCTGCAAAGTAGCCTAGATAGTTTGCCATGATAATTTTCAATCTTGACTGGACTTTATGATCATCTGGACACTTTAACTAGTACTCAGGCCACAGAGATTCTGGTCTGGGGTGAGACAGTTTAGAATCTTGCTAGGTGATTCTAAGTTGTGGCAAAACTTGAGAATGCCTAGTTTATTTATATTTAAAGATAGAAAATTGAAATATTGCCCAAGTTGGAAATCTCTCTCTTACTTTCCTGCTTGTGTGCTTCTGGACTTCTGGAGAAGACAGTGCATCCCCGAGGAGGGAGGTACCTTCTGTTTGCCCAATCTGTGAAGAAAACAAAGGCCGCCTGTTTTAAGTGCTTCTCAGATAGCATGTGGGCTCTCTTCAATACATGGCTCTGCTTTCAGCAAAATTGTTAATTATAGATCATAATAAGCTGTTAGCAGCAAAACACACACATAATTTGAAAGTGAAATGAGGCACAGTACACAGATAAAGCAATTGTTTGTTTAAGAGGTGATTAGCAGCAGCAAAACAAGCAAACTGATCCTTGAACCTGCAAGAAATTTACACCCATTTGGAATTGTTACACTCTTTGGTTATTTGTGCACTGCAGCCTAATGTAAAGGTACAAGCCTGTCTCTGTCAGTTTTGTTTTTCTTCTGCGTGTGATGCAGGGAAAGGTGAGTCTATGCCATCTTAGAACTAAGATGATATTAAAAGAATAGCCTGTCAGAAGGAATAAAGAAAGGGAAGTGTCTCAGTTTCTCAAAGGAGCACAACTGAGATTTAAATTGTTCTGAGCTATGATAAATTATACGGCTTTAAAACCACTGTAATCACTGAATGAACAAAACAGTTTGCCTTGGGTAATTATGCCTTTTTGGTCTCCTTCACTTTCAAGTTATTTTCCCCTTGTAAATGTTACACTCTGGCACCATGTGCGGTGGCAGAGAGCGTTCATCTCAGCTGGGGTTGTCTTTAAAGGTAAGTGAGCCCAGAAATATTCACAGTTCAGACCAAGTTAGATGAAAATACCATATCACTTGAATGTGACATTTGGTGACAATGGTTCTAAATTCCAATTCCACCTGGAGTGGGCTGGGGTTGGGTAAGGTTGGGGCTTTATCCACCAATTTCCCACCCGAGTTTTACTTGAGTGAGCAATCTTGTGGGTCCAGCCCCGGAACTGGAAATTCCCAGGATGGTAACTTCATGTGGAATAGATGCCAGTTAATGAATAAGGGCGCACAGGCTGTGGATAAATAACCATGTTATTAGGGTCGATTGCAGTGCTCAAGATGGGAGGTTTAATAAGCAACTGAGGGTAACAGGAAATACTTAGCTTTTTGTTGCTTAAAATGCATCCAGATTTTGCAGCCTGCTGCTTGCTAACGCTGAGAAAGGGTGTAATTGGTACTTACCCCGGCACGAGGGTTTAGAGCCCAGGTTTCAGTCCCAGCACCATATCTGATTCCATGGTTGGCAGCACAGTGTCAGGCTGCTCTGTGTGCCTCATCTGGTATTGTTGTCTCTGGAAAGTTCCAACCAGAAAGCCTCTGCTGTCTTGAGTGAGGAAGTGGAGGTAACAGGCATTTGTGGTGCCACCATGTTTTTGGGTTGCCGGGGCTATCTGGCTAAATGTTCATTCCTTTTAGGGGCAGAGCCTGCAACTTCTAGTTCCTTTGGAGATAATAAAGTCAAGGTGATCAGGCGCTTAGAGAAGGCATATTAGTGATAAGAGCTAATGTTCTGAGCAATTACTTTGTGCCAGGCATCATTCTGTGCAGTTCACATAACCCTGACAAGTGTCCTATGAAGCAAGGACAAGTGTCTTATGAAGCAAGCAGTTTTATTCTCTCCATTTTACAAAGGAGAAAGAGGAGACAGGGAGTGGTTGGCAAATTTGCCCAAGGACACAGAGAATGGAGCTGAATTGGAACCAGGCAATCTGACTTAAGAGCTCTCAGAATGAACCTCTAAGTATATGGCTTCAAAGACACAAATTCTGTCTCTGTGCTTCCCAAACTCCTTGGGGCAGCCTTCAGGCCTGGTTCACCCACCTGCCCTACCTCTCATCCTAGCTTTCTCACCTTCCCAGGACTGGCAGCAGATAATCAGACAGTACTGCATAATGTCCCCTCTGCCCCCTGGAAAAGGTGCCCAAGTCCTGGTTTCAGAATGATCATCTTTATCAGACCTTGTGCCTTTCTAGAGTCTGGTTCATAAAATGCTGGGATTTGTGAAATTGTTCTGGAGTGGTGACTTCAGGGAGACCGTACATGGCCTGCATCGTAACTTCCCTAGATGATGTCATAATGCATCCCCTCCACAGGACCATGCATGAGCCTCCTGCTAGTTGTAAACAATATGGCAGACCAGGGTATTCTAAAATCCAAGCGAGATTGCAGCTGGGGCTGCAAACATATAACCCAAAAGGCAGGGTGATGAAATGAAGTCTGATAGAGCTGCATGAAGGTTTTAGAGATGCCAATAATCCTATAAATGTAAATTGAACTTTTGATTTAGTTGTGGCAATGGACTTACCAGCCTGCATATTTGATGCAGCCTAACTGAACAGATTCAGGACAACGTGTAAGATGGCTCCTTGCAAGATTGATAAGTCTGGGCTGTTAATTTTGAACCAAACCTTTCCAGGTTTGCTCCTTGACGTAGACGGCTGCTGAGAGAGCTTGTTCTTCTTGCTGTCCCACTGAAGGAACTAGTCTCATGCCTGAATGTGATACAGTCTGGTTTGCATGGAAGACCAGCTCCTGCCTCACATTCACCATCACAGGCTTTCAAAATATCCCCTCCTTTAAGCCTCCCACTGTAGCTTGTTTTGAATCTACATCTACTTCTTCCCACTTCCTCCCGTTACTAATGAGCCACTCTGGGTGAGAGACTGACACCTAAGTGCCTCCGGGAACAGCAGAAAAACTGTAGGTCTGTCCACAGAGGAGTCCCATGGCACTGACCATTTATCTGGTGGCCATGCGGGCCCGATAAACAAAGCAAATCTGTCCGTCTCTCCCTCCCTCTGTGGCTTTTGGGCCTGTATGTCTGCATTTCCCAGGACAGTTGCAGGAGACACCAAAACTTGTCTTCATTATGGCTCTGACTCATAACCCAATTAATGGTGTCAAGAAGTGAAATATGGTCCCCAGGCCCAGCTGCCTTTTGAAAGCAAGTCCCAGCCTGTTCAGAGCAGTAATGAATGGTGCTCTGGAGAGGGAAGCTCAGGATCTGTTCTACTCCCCTAAAGCAAAGGGGCGTTTCAGAAAGGTCATGGCGCTGTCAGTTCTCAGTTTTGGGGTATGAATGCATTTGGTCTCAACCCTGAGTGAGAGGGCAGGTGGGAGCATGAGAGGGGAATGAGAGTGTTCGATGCTTCCCTGGACTTCTAGCAGATGTTGCCTTTTCTTGTGTCCCTGGACTTCTCAAGTTTAAGCAGGCAGCCCTGCCCCCTACTGTCTGAGTTTCTTTATGGAGAATCTGCCCATTGACATTGACCAGATGCTCATCTTTCTCCACCCAGGCCTGTGTACAGGGTGTTTATCATGTGATTTTTCTTTCATCACTGCCACCGGTTTGTGGGTGAATGGCCAGCACCACATGACCATCTTCCTACTTCCACAGAGATAATTTTGTAAACTCAGACATGTTAATTTTTGTGCTTGGAAGTGCTCTCAGCCAGATCAGGGCATGCCGTTCCTTCAAAAACTGGACTGAATGTACCTAGTTTTTAAGACATACTCACTGACTGTCTAATAGTGCTCCTTTCTAGGAAGCCATTTAGTTCTTCCTAAAACAAATAAGTAAAGAAATAAATCAGGCCTTTTAAATGCAGAACACTAATGAGAGCTGTCATGTAGCACCACTGATTGTCAGACACAGTTGCAACAACGTCCTGTTTGTATTTCCCTTGGTCCTCACAACAACCCAGTGGGGAAACTGTTCCAGTTTCTCAAGTGAGCACCGTTTTTCATTTGGAAGGAAGGCAGGTGAGAGAAGAACATGGGTGTGCTTCACCTCCAAAGGGAGCCAGCAGGGAGCTCCTGCAAGTTGCCTCGGGATTTTTATTATCCCAAGTGGTCTGAACCTTACTTCATGTCTCTGTGAGAGAAGGCAGAATCTCTAGGAGGGCGAATCTCCCATGGAGAGGTTCAGAGAGAAGAGAGAGACCCCCTAGGCATCACCCCAAACACCTGCGGCAGTTGATGTCTCCCTGGGTGGTTCCCCCTGGCGGGGGACTGAACCCAGCTTTGCCTGCTTTATGAGCTCCTGACAAGATGACAGCCTGTGGTGATGAGGGAGTCAGTTGAATACACAGCCTCCGACTTTCCCCGGGGATCTCTTTCTTCTGTTTCAGCCAAATGCTGCTCAGTTGAGAGTTCAGGGAAACAAAACAGTCTTTGTTGCTTAAACTGAAATCATTCCCATGGCTGATTGTCCCAGTGGCCCTGTTGCTAACAATACTTCCTCCTCCTCCCCAACCCCTCCTCCTCCTTCTGTCTCCCCTCCCCCACCTCCTTTGCTGTCTCTGCCCCTCCCACTCCCTTGCCCTCTATGATTCTTAATCATTACGAGTCTGAAACAAGACAAACCTAACAGAATCTTGCCAAAGTGTGAGGCCCTAGGGAGTTAGACAAAAACTAAAACAAGAGCCAACCTCGTTTGGAAAAGTTAGGGTTTCATGGGAATGGTTTGGCATAGTGATCAGGGAAGGGGGAGGCTGCCTACCTAGCTCATTGTCTCTGGCATGTTTGCTCAGGGAATGGAGCCATAAACTGGTTGAGTGATTGTTCACCAATTTTAGATCATGGGTGTCTCTGAGAGTCTGAGGAACATGCACGTCAACATGAGGTTTGGGCTCAGGTGTAAAGATAATTTTGGGGAAATTCTGGTGTCAGAATTTCACTAGTCACCTTGCATATCTCGAAGAATCAGGAACCACAAATATTGAAGACAGTCCAATTTTCTGAGTGCTCAGACCAAGGGCTAATGCTCTGTACATTTCTGACTTCCTCCTGGTGGCTTTATCTATCTTAGTTAGAAACCCAGTGACACACATCCTTAGGAGATGTGACCATGGCATTTACTGTCTTCACTGCAACACTTCAGTGAGTGACAGAGGCACTGCTAGTAACCTTACAGGGATAGCATACATCATCCAAGATCATCCCAGGCAAATTGGGCAAAAGTGCCAACCTGCTCTTGTTATGAGGGGTGGTGGCAAGATCCATGACCAGGAAATGGGTTCTCCCATAAACTACTTAGAATCTCTGGGTAATTCTCAGCTTATGTGACTGTAAAAATCAAAGAATTGGACTAAGTCTTTATTGTCTTTTTGGGTGCTGGTGCTTTGAATCCTTCTGTCATTTACTTGAAGGGGAGAAAAAGAATTCTGGGTGACTCATTTTGCCTCCTACTAATTGGTTAAATCAATGTGTTCTCTTAAATATAGGCAGAAAAAAAATAGTTGGACATCTGAGAATAGTGCAGTGCAAAAGATCTGGGAACCACTGTATATGAGATTCTTTCCTTTTCTGAAAGAACAGGGCAATACTCTTATGAAACATTTCCTCCTAGCTCTAAGTAACTGACCAAGGTATCAAATACTAATTTATTCAGGGAGTACCCACACTTTATTCAGGGCATCAGCAGGAACATCTAATAAGGGTGGTATTCCCTGTCTCAAGGGCCTAGCCTCTCAATTATATGGAAAAACAAGTCTGCATTTAAAAATACACTAGCTGGCCCTGGCCAGTAGCTTAGTTGGTTAGAGTATCATCCGGGTACACCAAGGTTAAGGGTTCCATCTCTGGTCAGGGCACACACAAGAATCAACCAATTAATGAATAAATAAGTGGAATATCAAACTGATCTCTCTCTCTCCCTCTCTCTCTCTCTCTCTCTCTCTCTCTCTCTCTCTCTCTCTCCAATTAAAAAATACACCAGCTGGGAAGGTATTGAAATCGCAGAGCTCCTTAGGGCACAGGTATAGGTATAATTTGGGGGACATTCTAGTATCAGAATTTTCCTCGTCACCTTGTACATCTCAAAGAATCAGGAACCACAAATATTGAAGACAGTGCAGGGCTCACAAGCAGGTGAAAATGAGTTCAGGGCAAAGAATAGTGGATTCTGAGGCAAGCTTGTCTGTGTTTGTTCTGGGTCTGACATTGATTTCTGGGATGTCCACAGGCAGATCCTGTTTGCTTCTTTCAAAGGTTTCATTTTCTCCTGCTGTTCACACTCAGTGAGAATCGAGACCAGAACATTGTAAATGGCTTAGCCACCCTGCGTGTTGAAGTTAAAAGGGTACACTGTGAAGCAAGCAGCTGGGTGGAGAGAAAGCAGTGGGTGGGAAGTTAGGAGGACATGGATTCTAATCTCTGGCCCTCGCTCAGTATGTCTGAGCTTGCTGGGTCTTTTTGCACTAGAAGTCTGTATTTTCTCATCAGAGGTTTTAGTTCATCTGCTTGTTTTGCAGTAGAATTTCTCCTTAAAAAGAGAAAAACTTACGTAGGTTCATCCAAATATAAAATGCGTATTTTATCAATAAAATATGTTTATTTATATAGATATATATGTTGAAATAACTTTCCAGGCCCAGAATGGAGCCACTTTTGCTCTGGGTGTCACGTCAGCAAACCAAAACTTAGAAAACATTTGTGTCCCTGTACATGTTCCAATTGACCAGAAGTTTACAATATTCTGTCAGCCATTCCCCAAATGCCAAGCCAACTCTGAGCTCTATACTTACTTCCTTGTTCCTTATTCATTTTCTGTTTTTCTCTTCCTTCCTTTTATTATTTCTTTATCCTATAAAAGCTTCCTGTCCTCTGCCCCATTGTGCAGTTCTCTGGATCCTTGAGAGTGAAGACTGTCCGCTTCATGAAGTATTAGAAAGTTTGTATGCATCACCAACATCTTCTTTAATCATTTTAACACATATAAAAGGCCGTTTTGAGTGAAGTAATGGTGTCAGCTCAGATTCCCCCACCCCTCCAGGCAGCCTTTATACACCCTGAGGCACTTCCTCAGCTTGGCTTCCACCAGCCACCTTTAAAAGGTGCCCTGTTCCAGTCTGAAGCAGTTTCTGCACTAGACCCAAACCCAGGTTGAGGGGATCAAGGGCTTTGTAGAAGCCATTATTCTTCCTTTGGTCCATGCAAATTGCACAAGCTCTGCCCACAGACCCCTAGCACTGGAAAACCACTGAACACTTCTCCCACCAGCTCCTTCCAGAATTTGGCCTTCTGTTTAATAGATGCGGCCTTTCTGTATTGAAGACTGCAATTTAGGGAGTGATTAATTGCCAGGGCTGTACCACCATGTAGACAAGTAACCAGAAACCAAGCACTTGTCAATCAAGAAACCTGGCTAAGAGTGGGTGGTACCTCCAGAAACATCTACCCTGCCTTAAAGCCTCAGAGATGGCATCCCAGCTTGATGGCTGACAAACCTTCTGCTTCCTGGGCAATTCTGGGGCTCAATTTGATTGTTTACCCAAGTGGGTTATCCGGAACTGTGAAATACAATTCTTGAAGGCTAGAGTGAATCGAGTGGCCCTCGGGATCAGACACCTTGGTTTGTAAATCAATCTTCACCACACAAACACTCCAGTGGTTAGACATTACAAGGTGAAGAGTGGCCCTCTTGTGGGACACCCTGCAGTGACTGCCATGTTAGCCAAGAAGATTGTATTTCTGTAAATGCTCGGATGGAAGATACAGAATCCTCTCTTGGGACTATGTTTTGACACGTGGGAATATCTGTTAACAGGAAATGAGAATAGCTGGGTACTGGGAAGGTTTGGGGAGTAGCTGCTGGTGTGTCGTAGTCTTCTCTTTTTATATAAAAAAGCAACAGATGCTTGCATAAAATACATTTCTTATTAATTATGTTCAATAATTAAAAAACCAAACAACCTCAATCCCAGCCATTGAATCTCCTTAGAGCCTTGGCACAATGAATAATTATTTTGCCTAAAATTTCATTGTTTTAAATTATTTCTAAACAATCAGATCATTTTCTGTATGCTGGAGTTATACTTGGGGAGGGCCACTGAATGACTTGAGTTAATGAAGTGATGAAATAATGTCCCATGATAATATCTGAGATAATCCAGATTCCGAATGTGCAGATCAAATGTTGAAATTAAATATTTCAGTTTTGGAAAATTAACGAGTTCTGGAAATGCCTGGTGGTGAGAGTTGTACAACAATGTGAATGTATTTAATACCACTAAACTGTATAACTAAAAATGGTTTAAAAGGTAAATGTCATCTTCTGCATATTATAAAAATTTTTTAAAAATCAGGTCCTAATTTCTATTTTTAGGCTTTGCCGAATCCAAATCAAAGGTAGTTTGTTTTTAGATTTATGACCTGTGAGGATATGGCATATTTCATATCTCCCTGGACTCTTTAGCTCACTTGTGAGTCTCAGGCTCCCAAATATTCTCACTGTTTCTCATTTCTCTGCCACATGATTCTTGCTCAGCCATTTCAAATACCAGGGAGAAAATAAAGAGCAGGCAATGTTTCTGTTGCAGAAATCCTTATAAAAGCTAATGATGTGAGGGCCCTGCAAAGATTTTAGAATCTGTGTTTATTTTGGGCAAGCATTTAAAATTTAGAATAGTAGGAGCTCCTAAAAAATTATTTCTAGCCCAGCTGATGTGTCTCAGTGGTAGAGCATCAACCTATGAACTAGGAGGTCACAATTCAATTCCTGGTCAGGGCACATGCCCAGGTTGCAGGCTCCATCCCCACTGCATGTAGGAGGAAGCTGATCAATTATTCTCTCTCATCATTGATGATTCTTTCTCTCTCTCCCTCTCCATTCCTCTCTGAAATCAATAAAAATATATTAAAACTAATGGTCCAGTGCACGGATTTATGCACATTGAAAGGAAAATAATTACAATATTTTAATATTTAATATTGGATTTTGTATTCCACATGGTCCATGTATCATATTTGATTTTACAATTTGAAAAAGTCGAGGACACTGGTCTTCATTCGGAATTTCTGCCTTAACTATATAGTCAATGTCATGTTCCGTTCGTAATTTGGATTCACTAATATCAATAATATGTGAGCATGAGGCAGTCCACTTTTCTAAAATTCAATGACATGAATTTTAGCTGTAACTTCACCAAATAAATTGAATTTACATATATCATTTAAAAGAGCATTCAGCTTAATATTAAAAACCCTGACACTTTAGATATTGTGGGAATTCATAAACAGCAGTAATGTCTTCCAGGGAGGAGCCTCAGGGAACTCATCTTGATTGATCTATGGAAGAAATGGCATCACAAGAAGCTTGCTCCCGAAGGATATATAGCATTTGAAAGGCATTCCACAAAGTGAACAGAATAAGCAAAGCTTAAAAAGGAGGAAATAAAAGTATAAAGTACGTGTTTGCTAGACCACATGGGTCAGCAAACTTTTTCTGTAAAGGGACACATAGCAAATATTTGGGCTTTGCAAGACATCTGATCTATGTTGCAGTACTCATAGGCAATAACTAAATGAATGAATGTGGCTGTGTTGCCAATAAAACATTATTTACAGAAACAAGTGGAAGTTCATTTTGGCCCACTGACCATAGTTTGCTGACTCATAGGCTAGAAAGTAGGATGGATGAAGGGATGCAGGGGGGAAGTAGACCAGAGTCTCATGAGGGTGGTACTTACATGTCAGGCTAAAGACATTTTTCCAAAGCAGCAAGGAGAAGGCACCTGTCTTAGAGCAAAGAGAATGTCAGGAGTATCACCTTCCTTAAATTGCTTCTTTCTCAAAGGATGTCACATTGTTCTGTCTTTTTCAGATGCATTTCTGGGGACTTTTTCTTTCTAGTAGTATTCATTTGCTATTACACTCACAAATTCTTAGAGCTTTAGAAGTAGCTTGGTATCAAACCTTATAATCATCTCATATTACCCACTAAGTAAGGAAAGGACAGCCGGTTATAAGTTTCTTCCAACTTTTCTATCTTGGGAAGATGTAATATATAAGAGAAGGGTATAACAAGCAAGATCCTTGCCTTGATTGGACCATATATTCTACTAGAGGCCCGATGCATGAAAATTTGTGCAAGAGTAGGCATTCCTTCTCCTGGCTGCCGACACCAGCTTCCCTTCGGCACCTGGGATCCAGGCTTCACTCTGGCCCTGGCTTTGTCCAGAAGGACGTCCAGTCTAATTAGCATATTACCCTTTTATTATTATAGATTATCACTCCTCTGAGTGAGGCCAAGAATTGTTCAATACCTTCATAGCCTTGTAGCTTAGAAGATTACCTGGCTTTTCAATCCTTAGTCCCCTGCTCTCAGATTGCCATGTCCTGAATGTCCAGTTCCATTGTATTTTTCCAGGCCTCCTCTTGCTTAACCAACACAGTATTTGACACTGCAGCTGCCTTCCTTCTGTATTCTTCCCTGCTCTGGCTTTGGTGATACCACTTTAATTGTGACTGCCCTTTCTCAGCTTCTTTGTCTGACTCATGGGCCCCAGGGCCAATGGCAGGGTTGGTGTGTCCATCTATTTGTGAGCAGGCCAATTTGGATAACAAACCTAAAATCGCATCTTCCTTCTTGGCCGCTATTGGTAGAAAACGTGATATTTAAATCTCTCGGCTGGGTCCCGGGTCCGGGTGAGGCCATCCCCCTGGGTCCAGGAGAAGCCACGTGCCCCTGGATCCGGGTGAGGCCACGCCCCTGGGTCCGGGCGAGGCCACACGTCCCTGGGTCCAGGTGAGGCTGGGTCCCGGGCCCGGGTGAGGCCGCGCTCCCCTGGGTCCGGGAGAGGCCACGTGCCCCTGGATCCGGGTGAGGCTGCACGCCCCTGGGTCCGGGCGAGGCCACACGTCCCTGGGTCCGGGTGAGGCTGGGACCTGGGCCAGGGTGAGGCTGCACTCCCCTGGGTCTGGGTGAAGCTGGATCCCGGGTCCAGGTGAGGCCGCGCACCCCTGGGTTTGGGTGAGGCTGGGTCCCGGGTCTGGGTGAGGCCATGCCCCTGGGTCCAGGAGAGGCCACGCGCCCCTGAGTCCGGATGAGGCTGGGTCCTGGGTCCAGGAGAGGCCGCGCGCCCCTGGGTCCAGGAGAGGCCGCGCGCCCCTGCGTCCGGGTGAGGCTGGGTCCCGGGCCCAGGTGAGGCTGCACACCCCTGGGTCCGGGTGAGGCCGCGCGCCCCTGGGTTTGGGTGAGGCCACGCACCCCTGGGTCCGGGTGAGGCTGGATCCTGGGTCCGGATGAGGCTGTGCGCCCCTGGGTCCGGGTGAGGCTGGATCCCGGGTCCAGGTGAGGCTGCGCGCACCTGGGTCTGGGTGAGACCAAACCAGAGGGCGTCGGACCTGCATTACCACCATTTGTTCACCATCCAGAACTGAAAAGTCAGTGCTGACATGTACACATAAGGAACAGGTGGACATTGAAATTGGGTCTCAAAAGAACTGTTGATCCAGAAAGAAACTCACTACAGACTGATTCATTTGCCTGTCAGCATAACTATTATTGCTCGTCTCACATTCGGTTCTTATAAGTATATTTCTAGTAACACATGATCTCACTCATCTAGGGGAAATGATGAACAACATAGACTGAGGAACAAGAACAGACCCAGAAACAAGGAGGCATCGATCTGACTGTTGGGCCTCAGAGGGAGGGTAGGGGAGGATGGGGGTAGGGGGAGAGATCAACCAAAGGACTTGTGTGCATGCATACCAGCCTAACCAATGGTTAAGGACAACAAGGGGGTGAGGGCATCCGTGGGGAGGGGTGTGGGATGGGAATGGGGGGGATGAGGACAAATATGTGACACCTTAATCAATAAAGAAATTAAAAAAAAAAAATCTCTCATTAGTTTTGCACCACTACTTTATTTCTTCATTTGCTCAGGGAAGAAAGGGTGCTATTTTTTGGGTCTCTCAGAGACCCCAACATCATCCAACTTCTTGTCTAGTTATTCTTTGGATACTTAGAACTCAATATGTCTAAAATTATGTCTAAACCTGAATGTATCTGTTTTTTTCCAAAAAGATTTTCTCCTCAAATTTTTTATCTTTGAAATGGTGTGACTTTGTATCCCTTAACATAAGCTCTTCTTTAACCCAAACTAACAACATCTCATTGACACTCAAATCCTATTGCTTTTGTTTCTTTCATATGTCCCATCTTCTTCATCCCTCTGCTATTGACATCACCAGGTCACTGGAATCTCTTCTAGGTTATCAAAGTAGCTTCCCAAACACTCTGCTTGTTTCTGGTTTTATGCCTTCCGGATCAGTTTTCCACACTGAAGCCAGAATAAACTTTATAAAAATACTAGAAGCCCGTTGCACGAAGTTTCGTGCAATAGACCTTCCTTCACCTGGCTGCCGGCACAAGTTTTCCTCCAGCACCAGTTTTCCTCTGGCCACCCGCCGATCAGAGCGCCTCCTGCCAGCACGATCGGCCACCCCGAGTTCCTCCAGCACCAGTTTTCCTCTGGCCACCCGCCGATCGGAGTGCCTCCCACCGTGGCTGGCGGGAGGCACTCTGATTGGCGGGTGGCCAGAGGAAAACTGGTGCTGGCGGAAAACTGGTGCCGGCAGCCACGCAATCGGCCACCCCGAGTTCCGCCACCAGCGCCTTCTGCCGGCCCCATGGGTCCTCCCGCAGCGCCGGCCGTTGGGGCCTGCGGGAGGAGCGCAGGCCGTTGGGGCTTTACAAACTAATAGCATCTTTACACACAAATCATTAAGTATGCAAATAACCATCCTCCCGCCAGCCCAATCAGCCACCCGAGTCCTGCCCCCAGCCTCCCACCGGCCCAATCATGGGCGTAGCGGAATGATGGTTATTTGCATACTTCCCTTTTATTAGGTAGGATAATACTAATTATGTCACTCCCTCGTTAAAAAATCATTTTGTGTTTTCCCATTGCATACAAGATAAAATTAAAACTCTTAGGAGGACAACACCTGTGGTCAGGCCCCACCTATGCTTCCAGCTTTGTTTCCTGGCAGACCACCCCGCATATAGTCTTGGTTCTAGCGGTTTTATATGATTTTAAGTTATTTTCATCTATCTTACAAATTTATACCTCTGTCTCTTTGCACACAAATGTTTCCTTGCTTGAAAATTAGTTGGGTACTTTGTCTTTTAAAACTTGGCTCAAATAACACTTCCACTGTGCCCTTCCTTCATGCACTTCCCAATATCAATTCTTTTAATCCACCATAAATGGGAGATGAACAGAAATATTAGGTTTAGGTTAGAGTCACATAAAACCTGATACAAATGTGAAATGATGTCTATAATATCAATTCCTGATCATTGATCTCTCAACAGATCCCAGAAAAACCTGTGGATCAAGCAAAAACTAAGCTTATTAGGTCTTCTGAAATAAGGGAGAAGGCCAATATGATGACTTCTGGTAGTGTTACAAAATGAATGTATGAGGGGAGGATATACATGGTGTTTTAGGGCCTGAGCTGTGTGATTATAAGATGGGTGTTTCAAGGCACAGAATTGGTTGGGATTGGGCAGTGTCTCTGATGTTGGTTGTGGCAAGCCCTGATGAGTGGGTTAGTCTTGGTAAGTAGGCTATTTTAATTGCCTCATAGTCTTATCTTCCAGGAGCAAAAGTACTTCCTTTTACTTGGTCCTAGTATTTTTAGCACTATTGTGAGAATTATTTAGAACAGGGTCAGCAAAGTATCCCTATATCACAAAGATAATTATTGTAAGAATTGACTGATTTTAATGCATATGAGGTATTTACTAGAGTAATTATAGAGCAAGTTCTCAGTAAAAGAGGTTTATAATTGTTACTCGATATATTTTATTTATAAAAACATAATGCTTCATTTCAATGATTTGTTTTAATCTGTCTCTCTCCCTCTTCTATTGTATCATAAAAGTTCACAAGTACCAGCACTATGTTTTATTTATTTTGTATCTCCAGCTTCTAGCACAGAGTGTTGCCACTTAATGGGTTCTCAATAAGTGTTTGTAAAATGAATGAATGGATGCACTGTGTTAAATAAATTTTCTGAATATGGGGGTTGACACCGAGTAACTTGTGAGGTATGTTGGTGACTAGCATGAGAAGGGAAGTATCTTCTTAGAATGCAGGAGGTGACTGGAGATTCTCATATTCTCTCTCTCTCTCTCTCTCTCTCTTCTCTCTCTCTCTCTCTCTCTCTCGCCAAGGAGCAACTCTCTTGGACTGAAGTTTAATATATTTCACAGATAGCCATCCATCATTCCTCGTTTGCAGACAAGAGCAAGTGATAGCTCCATTAACTCTGCCCACATAACATGTGAAGCAAAACCTCCAGGGTTGGTTTGGATTGGGACCTGGTGCTAGCTGTTGTGGAACAGGGCAGAGAGGCTGAGAGGGACAAGCATGGCTGATGACCATTTCTCATGTTTAATGGGAAAATCTTGAACTATTGCCACCTTTTGCACTAAGAAGGTAGAGATGACTTGAGAGAAAGCCAGAACCATAAAACAACAAAAATGGGATTGATAGTTCTGTCTCTAAGTACAGTGAATGACAATGTTTCTGTGAAGTACTAACAACATTGAGTCTTTTGCATTCTGTCTTTACTTTTCTTTTGATAGGGAATCTACTGTATACTACACAGATAGTTGTCCTTGGAAATATATATATGCTCTAATCAGAACTTAACACCAACAAAAAAGAATTTGGGTAATGTAATAGTTGTCTGTTCTTAGTTTATACTTTTATTAGAGTGCTGAGTACAGATACCACACTTAGTTTTGTAAAGATCTGCTTTTCTACCAGAGTATGTTTCCCGAAGGTCAGGGTCAGCATCTTACTCAATATTGTATAATTGTCAGGTCCTTTTCCCCATGGATCCCAGTACTGACAGTGCTTGGCACATAATAAAAAATGTTTGTAAAATTGATGGTGATGAAATGAAAGTACCTAGATGGAGCAGCTGAGTGAATCAAACAAATTTCTTTTTAAAAATAATTTTAAGCTTTCTCTATTTTAAATTATAAAATGATGTTTCATTGGGAAATACATAAGTAAAAATAAATTTATAAAGAAGGAAAAAGTCCTTAAACTCAACACTGTTAGCACTCCAGTCACTCACACATACACACACATATAAACATATATTTATACATATATATAGACATGCATATGCATCTATAAAATACATTTATGTCTACTTGTATGTATATAAATATGTATATATAAATGAATTAGATTTAGACTACATAAATAATTTTGAAACGTATTTTGTTCCTTTTTATTATTATACAGTGAAGGATTTTCACATTTAAAACATTTTTGGAAACATTTTTTTTAGCTATACTAGAGGGCCAGGGCACGAAATTCATGAACTGGCGAGGGGGGTAGGGGGGTTGTCACTCAGCCTAGCCTGTACCCTCTCCAATCTGGGACCCCTGGGGGATGTCCGACTGCCGGTTCCCCCTGGCAGTTGGACATCCCTCTCACAATCCGGGACTACTGGCTCCTAACCGCTTGCCTGCCTGTCTGATGCCCCTAACCACTTCTGTCTGCCAGCCTGATCACCACCTAACTGCTCCCCTGCTAGCCCTATCACCCTCAACTGCCCTCCCCTGCTGGCCTGATCACCCCCAACTGCCCTCCCCTGATCTTGTGACAACATGAGTGCGACCATCTTGTGATGACGTGGGTGCGGCCATCTTGTGATGACGTGGGGGTGGCCATCTTGTGACGACATGGGGCGGCCATCTTGCTATGACATGAGGGTGAGATACCACCTAGGCTTTTATTAGTATAGATAATTTTTCATTTCATGGCTGTACACTATTTATTTAAATATTTTTCCAAATTTTCTAACCCTAACAGGAGCATCTTTACACACAAATCTTAATGTATGTGTCTGTCTTTATTTATTTTTATTTTTTAATCCTCATCTGAGGATATTTTTCCATTGATTTTTAGAGAGAATGGAAGAGAGAAGGAAAGACGGAGAGAAATATCGTTGTGGGAGAAACACATTGATTGGTTGCCTCCTGCACTCTCCCAACCAGGGTTCAGTCCTGGCCAGGAGGAGCCTGCAACCAAAGTATGTGCCTGGACCAGAATCGAATCCAGGACCCTTTAGTCTGCAGGCCAACACTCTATCCACTTAGCCAAACTGGGTAGGGCTGTATGTGTTTGTCTTTAAAAGAAATTTTAAATTTATAGTAAGGGATATTTTGACTCAAAAGTAAGAGTATTTTTAAGATTTTATTCATGATACTAAGTTGCTATTCTTAAAAAATTATACTGATACTTGATTCCCTCTGCAGAGTATGGGTCTTCTTTTTTCTGTGCAGTTCCAATAGTAAGTTTTAACATTAGAGAAAAAAAAAATTGGTGTCAATTTTAAAGGAAAAACAGAATTGTATTCTATTTTAATTTGCATGTTTCCTCATTTTGAGTGACTTATGCATATATTCTATTTTACTATTAATGTTCAACGCGTGGTTATTGACTAGCCAATAAAAGCTCCTTATATATTGAGGTTATTGTTGTCATTTTTCCCCCAGTTACCATTTATCTTTTATGTTAGAGTTGACAAACCTATTAAAATTTATGTGAAATCAAATATATCAAGTTTTCCCCAGTGTAGTTTTTTCCTTGTTGTTATTATTAGAAATATTAAAACAAATTCAGATAAATGTTAACCAAAAATTTCATGCTTCTTTGGTTTCATTTCTTCTACTTAACTGTAATTCACCTGGTGTTCTTTGGTATAACATTTGAGTTCAGGATGATACAACTTTTTAAACTCCAAATACTTTTCTAATTGTCCTACTTTAACATAATTTTTCTCTTCCTCGTTAATTTGATATTATACTAAAATATAATATAAGTTGAATTTTCCCATGCCTCATGAGCCTATGGATATTAATTGGGTAATTTTAACAGTAATTACTTACATAGCATGAAAATATAAGTCCCCATTTGAGCAGGAACTTCAGTTGCTCATCCCCACTCCTCCCAATACACAACTCTCTGTCCCAAGACTCCTCCCCTCTCAAACATTTTGGGAATTCTTAAGGGCTGACTCATTTGTACTCTTAGATAAGTCTGCTTGGAGATTTTGGGGACAGCACTCTTGCTGCCTCAGAATCAAGTATTTCTCCTGTCTTCCCAGTTTCTCCACATCAGTGGAATTGATGAAGTAGTCTTTTTCATATATGCACTAGAGGCCCGATACATGAAATTTGTGCAAGGGGCTCAGCCCTTGCAGTCCCGGCTTCATCCGGAAGGTCGTCTGGAAGGACATCTGGAAGGTTGTTTGGCTGTCTGGTATAATTAGCATATTATGCTTTTATTATTATAGATTATAGCTAATCAAAGAAGAAAAAAGAGACAATTAAAAGATGCCATTTTGTAACCCCTAAGGAACTAATAGATATGGGCAATAGTATCAATGGATGCTAAGACTATTAGGTAAAGAGCTTATAGGAAATGCTTTAAGGGTCACTATGACTAGGCCTTCACCACTCTATTGTTTGTGTCTATGGGTTATGCATATATGCATATGAGTTCTTTGGTTGATCTCTTCCCACTCACCCACCCATCCACTTCCACCTTCCCTCTGAGATTCGACTGTCTGTTCCACGCTTCTATGTTTCTAGACCCATTCCAGACATAAACAGTTCATACGTTTTAAATTGGACACTGTCCTGAGTAGTGCGATGAAATCTCACATAAGATGTGAATTGTCCCTTAGCATCTTCATGCCGTAGATGCCCTCCACCTGTTACTTTGGAACCATCTCATATATCAGGCTAACTATGGTGGTATTGCAGTGTTTGTGTTCAAGTAACCCATATTTTACTTAATAAGGCCACAAAGCACAAGAGTAGTATTATTGTCAATTAAGATATGCTAAAGTGAAGTTATTAAGTGCTTTCTTTATGTGAAAAGGTGAGTACCATACAGTGTTTTCAGAGACAGTGAGACCACATTCACACAACTCCTATTATAGTACTAGAGGCCCGGTGCATGAAATTCATGCACTTGGGGGGGGGGTGCCTCAGCCTGACCTGAATCCTCTCCCAGGGGAATGTCTGATTGACACCAGTTGGACATCCTTAGCACTGCTGTGGAGGCGGGAGAGGCTCCCGCCATTGCTGCTGCACTCACCAGCCATGAGCCCGGCTTCTGGCTGAGTAGCACTCCCCCTGTGGGAGTGCATTGACCACCAGGGAGCAGCTCCTGTGTTGAGTGTCTTCCCCCAGGTGGTCAGTGCACGTCATAGCGACTGGTCGTTCTGCCGTCCGGTCAATTTGCTTATTAGCCTTTTATTATACAGGATATTCTTATTCTTATCATATTTTATTATTAGTTATTGTTGTTAATCTCTTACAGTGCCTAATAAATTAAACTTTACTATCTGTGGTTTCAGGCATAGAGTTCTTGAAATGTATCTATTCTATTCCATGAAACTGATTTTTTTAGTTTTTAATTTTTTTTATAGATTAAGGTATTACATATGTGTCCTTATCCCCCTGTTGCCCCCCCCCCCCCTCACCCCACTCCTGTTCATGCCCTCACCGTCCTGGTGTCTGTGTCCATTGGTTAGGCTTATATGCATGCATACAAGTCCTTTGGTTGATCTATCCCCCTTACCCCCACCCTCCTCTGCCTTCCCTCTGAGGTTTGAGCATCTGATTGATGCTTCTCTGTCTCTGGATCTGTTTTTGTTCATCAGTTTATGTTGTTCATTATAATCCGCAAATGAGTGAGATCATGTGATTTTTTAAAGCATGTTATTATTCAAACATTAGGCTGTTATTTGATGTATCTCCAGTGATGATACATCTTCATCCTTTGATGGTATTCTGATTTGGAGGAACAATATTAAGTTGCTGTGACCAATCTGACAAATACATTGAGTAATGTAGGCAAAATCACTCCTGTTAAAAAAATTAAAGGAGATTCTAAAGTAATGAAGTTTTTTGTGTGCCACATAAACTTACTTGAGGCCATATAGCCTTTTAAGATAATCACTTAAAAGGGGAGAATGCTTTTCTTGAATATAGCTACTAAGATGATTTTTTTACAAACCAAATAAAACTATACACGATCTATTCATTACTTTAGTGTCACAGCCTATAACCTTTATTTACTTTTTTGGACATGTATATACTATCTGTGTAAAAATGCTAAAAGCATAAAAAAATTAAGGAGTAAAGGCAACAGGACTACAGAAATCAGTGAGGCAGAGTTGGAAGGACCTGTCTTCATTTACAAATGCAGCTGGAGAAGTTCTTTGTTCTGGGTCATACCTCCAGTAAGGAGTAACCATAGCTTTGATTAAAACTTGATCTTTTGACTTCTACATCACAGTATTATAAAGACGGGTCACCAGGAAAGGTTGTAAGCTCTTCTTTCTGAATATCCATCAGGATGTACTGACTTCCTTTCTGCAGAAGATAATTTACTGTAAATGTATTCTCACTTCAAAGGGACATTTAGTTTTTATAAGCCAGTAATTCTGTACATATCACCTGAATTTTCTGCAAAGCATGTTTTTACTCTAGACTGCATTTTTCATGTTAACACTTGGGAAGTGGGTTTTAAATGAAATTCAAAATCCCTTTATATGAAATATTTTACAAAGTTATTATATTCTAACTAGAGGCCCGATGCTCAAAATTTCGTGCCAGGGGCTCGGTCCTCGCAGCCGTGGTGGCTTGCCTCAGCCCTCGCAGCCCTGCCTTTGCCCGGAAGGTTGTCCAGAAGGACGTCTGGAAGGTCTTTCGGCTGTCCAATCTAATTAGCATATTACACTTTTATTATTATATATATAGACTCTAAGTGACATTTAGAAAAAAAGGAACTAATTTTGACTATTTTAATTCAGTTGACACAATTTCATTTGGTAATGGAAATACTAGACAACTCTGTGGGGGAATCGCTTACTCAAGTGGAAGCTCTGTGACGCAGGCTCACAGTACTCCCCCAGGAGATTTTGGTGCTAGATCTGTAATCATCACTATTTAGTCACCTGACTTAGAAACACATCTAACCTATTTGGATTGTTTAGTTTTAAAGGCCGGGTCTTTGGCAAAGTGGCCTTGAAGTTTCCTTTTAGGTGGAAAATTCCTTGAAATTTTCCAAACTCTTTTAAATCCAAAATTCCAAGAAAGAATGTTGGATTTAAAATAGTTAGCTTCAATATTGTGAGTTGACAGCCAAAGACTGGCTTTTTGGCTTATTTAATGCCATACCACGTTGGAAGCAGCATCTATGACTCTAAACTCCAAGGTACAGTTGTCTGAAAACCGAGAAGTTGAAAGGACATCCATTCTATATTAGTAACTTCATCAAATATGGTATCAGTGAAACCTTGACATTGAGGATTTATTCTAACATGTAATTAATTCTGATTTTATATATAATCGTATGGAGAGAGGGTGAGAGAAAGAAATTGGGTAGCTTTAAGGTTTAAATTTCTTAGTATCACTCAGAGCTAGAAAGAGGTTTTTTGTTGTTGTTACAAATCCAGCCTTTTCAAATGTGCTTCCTGGGACATTTCCATCAACTTTTTCTTTGTTTACCATTGGACAAAAGGAAACCAACTGTTCACAGTGTAGCGAGTTTTGAAGTGTAGCGATTATTCATTTATATCAGGGCAAGATGAGAAATGAACACTAGAGTTTCTCAAATGAGAAGTTTTAGATAATTTCATTTTTCTGAAATTGTTCAAAAGCCCCTAAATTTGACCCAGTAAATGACCATGCCAGTGACCTGTGGGACTGGTCATTCCTCAGATGAAACAGCATTAACGACCTGTGTTTAGGGATGGCTTTGGGCTGCTACTCAAAGGACCGATTAGGGCTATTGTCAGAATTATGCTCTCCCTGTTCTTTTCATTGAAAATGAATCACTGTCCTTACATGACACTTTTCTTGCCTTATCTTTTGTGATATGGTTTTATTTTAACTTGCAGTTTGCTTGAAATTCAGCGCTGATAGGATGTGATATGGAACCCAGCATGCGTGCAACATGTACAAGCTGAGTGGTGTCAGGGACCCTGAGAGACAGATTGGAACCTTCATTAGTCCAAAATCTTTAGCCACAATGAACTGGAAATTACTGATGGTTCATACACAGTAGCCAACCCGTCATGAGCAATTAAGGAGCAGTGGTGTAATTGACCTAATTTGAAGATGCAGGGCAGCTGAGTACTTCTCCCAGGGGCTAGCTCTCCCACCTGAGCAGAGCAGATGGCCATCTGAGGGATTACAATAATAAGGGCAGCTGAATAGTCAAGTGACCAGTCAGGGTAACCAAGGGGACAAGGCAGTCAGAGCACTTCTGGGTAGATGGGCAACCCATGTCTGACCGGGCTGTGCCATATGTTCCTGTCTATGGCACCCCTGCTCCTTCCAATGCAAAATGTGAGGGTGAGGGATGTGTCACTTCAACAAATTCCTGTATGTTGGTACTTTGATGAATGCTGGTAATACAGAGATGAATAAGGCACTATGAATGACCTCAAGGAAGTTATGATTGAAAGGGGGCAGATCAGACATGAATATAGGTGAGTACAAGTCCTACTTTCTGAGTGCTGCCACAGCACACACCATCTGATGATTGCAAAAGGAAGGAAAGATCATTTCTTACTAGAGAAGACATTGACCAGAGGTGACAATTCACACTGTATATTCACTAGAACATGGCTCTGTGGCAAAATAAATTTCAAAAACTCACATAAAGACTTACAAATACAGATTGCATATGATATATTCTAAATTTTATTTTCCAAATAGAGAATTCATAAATATGACTCAAAATTCAAAATATGCCCTCGTATTTCTCAGGTACTTAGCGTCCTTAATGACAGCAACCATTTTTGCACTACTAGTTCTAGTGCACCCTTCCAGGAGATGGCTATGCCTAAACATATATGAGCACATGTATATATATTTCTTTTTTCCTTACGTGGGAACTTGACATTTTTCACTTAAAATGGATCCTAAGAATCACTCCTTACCAGTCAGTTTTGAACTTAATGACTTTTAAAAATGATTGCATCCTTTTTCATTGTATGAGATTTTACATTATTTAGTTTGCTCCCTAATGAACATTTTCCTATTACAAACAATACTTCAGTAAATATTCTTATAAATGATTAATTTCAATATGAACAAGTGTGTTTTTTTTCTAGGAGTAATTCCTAGGAGCAGCATTGGTGGAAAAATGAGTGTCTTCATTTTTAATATTAAGAGAGACAGCCCAATTGTTTTATTGAAGTTATTCTCACCCCCTAAGCAGGGGCCTACCTGCTTCCAATTTTTCACTATTTCTGTGTGTTTTCAAAGTTTATTTTTATTTTTAAATCTTGGTAAATATAAGTAAAAATGGTTTTTTAAATTAATTTATTTTCTTGTGAGTTATGTAGGGGAAAAAGCGCTTTCCTCTATTCTCAGGTTCAGTAGCAGGGGCCTGCAAATTAACTGATAAATGATAGACTAACAGGACAAAAGACATACAATTTTTATAGATGTTAAATCTAGTATGAATTCCATTTCATGATTTTTAATTTTATTTCAATTTTTCTTGTTTTACTTTATTTCTTTGTGATGGTATTTATACTTGATATTTCCTGTTGATCATTGTAAGTGCATTTATTTTTATCTGTATCATATTTTCATTAAAATTAATTACATTTTAAGTGCATTCATGTTCTAATTTTTGCTTTCTGGCTTTCTTAACATTTCTTCACTTTTTTTGAAATTTGGTTAAAAGACTCGTTTTGAGTTGCTCTATTTTTGTTCTGTCTTCCATACCCCATTGTGTTTTTCACTTTCTTACTTGTTTATTTTCTATTTCTACCTACTGTAATGTGAGTTCCTTGAGGGCAAAGACCTATTTCTTGTTTAGTGCTATATCCTTAGTGCCAAGAATACATCTGAAACATGGTTAGAGATCAATAACAATTATTTACTGAATAATAATAAATGCAAAAAAAATGCTTTGCATAATAATGGTTATCTAGTCCATTAGCAAAATTTATCCCAAAAGGAGACTTGAAATAGCACCCTTTCATTCTTATTCTCCCAAATTTTTAGAATAATTTCTCAATGAATTTATTAAATGTGACATCAGTCACATTTTGTCACATCTTATACCCATTTTCATGAGGAAATGCACAAGTAATCTTTGGTGTAGAATGCCTCACAAAAAAGTATTATCTAGGATATATAGGCTTAAAGACAGTTGAAAACGGTGCTTTCAATAGTTGGTGGCCGACTTTTTTTTTTTTTACATCTTGAGAGGTCATATATTGAGTGTTTATGGCAATGCATGTTATACGTAAACTGGACTTAAACTTTTGTTACATTCTTCTTATATAAATATCTTCTATAATAATAAAAACATAATATGCTAATTAGACCGGAAAGCCGAACGACCTTCCGGATGTCCTTCCGGATGTCCTTCTGGATTCCAGACAAAGCCACTGTGGCGGGGGCTGAGGCAGAGGTGGTTAGGGGCTATCAGGCAGGCAGGTAAGCAGTTAGGGGCGATCAGACAGGCAGGCAAAGTAGTTAGGGATGATCAGGCAGGCAGGTGAGCGGTTAGGAGCCAGCGGTCCCAGATTGTAAGAGGGTGCAAGCCGGGCTGAAGGCCCCACCCCCCCATGCACAATTTCATGCAATGGGCCTCTACTTAATTATAAAAAGCATTATACATTGTTCTAAGGAGCTAATCTGAAAAATATGTGAATCCTTATTAAGGAATAGGTTAAATCATGTATGCTAAGCCACTGGTTTGTATTTCAAATGTGTTTGTGATATTTTGAAAAAGTCCCTAAATTTGACCCAGTAAGTGTTCATGCCAGGAAATAGAAGCCTTTGAAAACTAGGTTGCAAAGCCAACAGGTTAAATTTGTAAAACTCAGTTATTTATCTTAAAAATTATACTAATACTTAATCTCTTCTGACTTTAGATGATGACTGTGATAATAAAATTAAATAAATGTGTAAGTGCTTTGAACACAGCATGATAAAATGCACATTATTACTAGTAGCTGCAACAAAATGATCACAGTAATATTGAGTTAGCTTTAGGATATTAAATAAAGACTATAATTCTATGGGTGGCATTTCCTTTCTGCCTTTTGTGAGATTATGTCATTGTTTTGAAGAACAAGAGGAGCCAAAACCCTCAAGGTTCTCAGTGTATATTGGATACCACTCAGTGGGCTAACATTTGAGCATGATAACCATTTGATGACCATAGTAATATTTCTTATTACTTTCAATGGTAAAGTTTGTTTCCCTTTTGTAATTTAGCTTTAGGAATGCTGGTCACAGTTGTGAAAGTGCCTCAAATTTCCATCATTTTCTTTTCTCTGTCAGTATGTATTGAGTCTAAACTCATTACCAAGGCTTTTGAGCGAGAGTTCATATGCTTAGATTTGGTTTTGGAATTCAGATAATAATCAAAATTAAAAGGAGTTATTGATGAAAGTGTGAGTTAGAACGTATTATACTTGCAGGAAATTATCCAAACACAGACTGTGCCCTTGGCATTGTTCTTCTGTGATGTAGAATCATTTAGAGAAGGAAAATCTCTGAGCTCTGTGCCTAAGAATTGCATTTTGTTTTAAAAATCAGTGACATTTCCATACAACCCCAAAACAAACCCCAAAATTTATTTCACTAAATACCTGAAAAATGATGAAAATGTCAAGTTTTAGTGACACTATAAAAGTGAATTTCTCTCTCTGAAATTCATGACAGTATGCCCATGTACAGACACACACATGCTTACTGAGGCAATTAATAAGGGTAAGCTAAAGATGAAAATTAAAAAAAAAATGTTCCTGGCAGGTGTTGCTCAGTGGTTGAGCATTGACCTATGAGCCAGGAGGTCATGATTTGATTTCCAGTGAGGGCACATGCCCAGGTTGTGGGCTCGATCCCCAGTAGGGGCGTGCAGTAGGCAGCTGGTTGATGATTTTCTCTCATCATTGATGTTTCTATCTCTCTCTCCCTCTCCCTTCCTCTCTCTGAGAATAATAAAATATTTTTTAAAATTACAAATAAATAAAAATGTTCCCTGAAGAGATCTAGATAATATAAATGAAAGAAATTATAATTTAATAAGACAAACTTACTCAGCATCAGTAGTGTTGTATGTTAAAAAAGATGTTTGTTGTGATCATTTTAATAATGGAAATGTATATGGTTTTAAAAAACTAATTTTTATTACAATTATTCTGTATTTTACTGACAACAGCATATTGCTATCTTCCCATAATCTCTGAATAGAATTTGACATATGTTGTAGCATATGACAAGCTATGTAAGATTCTTTTTAAGTGTACAATTAACTGGTCTTTAATGTATTCACAGAGTCATGCAATACCACTGTCTCATTCCAGAACATTTTCATCAGCCACAAAAGAAACTCCATTAGTAGTAATTTCCCATTTTCTTCTTCTTCTTCTTCAAGATACTAGCAATTACTAATCTGTTTTCTCTCTCTATGGATTTGCCTACTCTGGACTTTTAGTAAAAATGGAATCATACATACATAGCCTTTTGTGACTCACTTCTTTAACTTCACATAATATGTCCAGTATTCATCATTGAAATACTGATAATATATATCAATATATCATTTCTTTTTATGGCTGAATAATATTACCTATATAAATATTCTTTATTTTATTTTTATTATGAATAATGTTACCATTAGCATTTGTGTACATTTTTGTGTGTGTGTGTGAACATGTTTTCAATTCACTTAGATATGTGTCTAGGAATAGAATTGCTGGGTCACATGGAAGCACTATGTTTGATTTCACTTTTTGAAGAACTACCAAACTCTTTTCCAAGGTGGTTGCATTATTTTACAGTTCCACAAACAACAAGATATGAAGGTTCTGGTTTCTCTACATCATTAACGACACTTGTCATTTTTTATTTTAGCAATGCTAGTGGATATAAAGAGGTATATTGTGGTTTTGATTTATATTTTCATGATAACTAATAATGTTGAGCATTCCTTGAAGGGATATCTTCCTTAGGGAGATGTCTATTCAGATCTTTTGCTTGGGTTGTCTTTTAATGGTTGATTTGTTGGAGTTCTTTATGTATTCTGCATACAAGACGTTTATCAGCTACAAGATTTGTGTATATTTTCTCTCTTTGGATTGTCTTTTCATTTTCTCGATAGTCTGCTTTAAAGCACAAACGGTTTTAATTTTGGTAAAGTACAATTTGTCTATTTTTCTTTTGTTGCTTGTGTTTTTGGTGTCATATCCAAAAAACCATTGCCAAATCCGAGATTAGAGAGATTTACTTTGAAGATTTTGTCTAAGAGTTTATAGCTTTAGCTCTTACATTTAGGTATATGATCCATTTTAAGTTAATATTTATATATTGTCTGAGGTAAAGGTCTAACTTCATTCCTTTGCAGGAGAATATCCAGTTATTTCAGCACTATTCCTCCCAACCGCACCATTGAATTGACCTGGGAGCCTTGCCAAAAATCAATTGACTATAATGCTATAATGTAAAGAATTATTTCTGGATTCTCAATTCTATTACACACACACACACACACACACACACACACACACACACACTAATATGCAAAGTGTCCCTGTGGGAGTTCAACCAGGAGACCAGGAGTTCTGTCGCTCATTATGATGTGTGCTGACCACCAGGGGGCGGCGTGGAATGAAGGAAGGCTCTGGCCAGCAGCCAGGGAAGGGAGGCCCTGGCCAGCAGCCAGAAGGCCCTGATTGGCCCTGATCACCTGCCAGGCTGAGGGACCCTACCTGTGCACGAATTTTGTGCACCAGGCCTCTAGTGTGTGTGTGTGTGTGTGTGTGTGTGTGTGTGTGTGTGTGTGTATCCTTATGTGAGTACCATGTTGTCTTGATTACTGTAGATACATAATAAAAGTTTCCCCAGCTTCATTGAGATATAATGAACATATAGGATTGTGTAAGTTTAAGGCATAAGAAGTAATAATTTGATAGGTGTCTATATCATGAAATGATTACCACAATAAAGTTAATTAAACATCCATAACCTAACATAATTATCATTGTCTTTTGTTGTGAGAACATTTAAGACCCACTGTCTTAGCAACTTTAAGTATATTATACACTATCACTAATTGTAACTACCATTCTTTACATTAGACTCCCCAGGACTTACTTATCTTATAACTGAAAGTCTATACACTTTGACCAATTTCTCCCCATTTTTCCCAACTCCCAGGCCCTAGTTATTTTCCCAACCACTCTCTATGTTATTCTCTGTTTTTATGAATTCAGCTTTTTAAGATTTATACAGTATTTGTCTTTCTTTAACTTATTTTACTTAGCATAATGCCAACATGGTCCATCTGTGTTGTTGCTAATGGCAATATTTCTTTCTATCTTATGACTGACTTTAAAATCCATTTATCCATTGATGGACACTTAGGTTGTTTCCATTCTTGTGAATAATGTTGCATGAAACATCATGAACTATGGGTATGATTACAGCAAATAATGCTGTAATGAATATGGGAATACAGATGTCTCTTTAAGATTGTGGTTTTTTTCTCTTAGGAAACATATTGGAAGTAGGATTGCCGGATCCTATGGTGATTCTATTTTTAATTTTTTGAGCAACTTCTACCCTGTTTTCCCTAGTGACTGTACCAACTCACATTCCCACCAACAGTGCATTAGGATTTTATTTTTTTTACATTATTTCCAGCATTTGTTATTTCTTGTCTTTTAAATAACATTCTAACATATGTGAGTCAATATCTCTTCGTTTTGATTTCCACTTTCCTGATGATTAGTGATGTTGAGCATCTTTTCATGTATTTGTTGGCTATATGTAAGTGTTAAGTCCTATGAATCCTGGAACAACATACATAGAGGCTGATACATAGAATTGCACACATGCCTTATACTCACAGTATTAGGGGCCCATAGACCCAAGTATTTATTACTGTTTTCATTGCCTCTGACATGGTATTGTTCAATTATAGTAGGAAGACATGATTTCATAGGAAGAGCGTTTCTAGGGAAAAATGCTATATGATCCGATGCATTTGATGGTGTGGAAATATTACACTATAAAGTAGATAGATATCTAAACAAATTAAGTGTTAGACAAGTAGTAACTCTAGGCAAAACAAAGAGTTGTATAAGAAAAGAAATGTAATAATAGTAAACTAGTTGGTTCAGCAATAAACTATATGCAACAGTAAAAATGTAAATAGTAAATATTAATTTCAGCAAAAATAAATCTAATAATGCCTTTTATACTTCTGTAGATAAGAGGGGAGTAAGTGGAAGTGATAGTATAACAAAATTAATGTCTATCATAATAAGAAATAAATAATGCCTAAAATTTGTACAGAACAAGATATGAGTTTAATCATGTTAATTGTCAATAAATGTATAAACATCAAAAGCAACAACTAAAGAATCTAAAAGGAGCATCTCTGAGGACAAGGATTGGGTTGGAAGGGATAGACAGGGGCCAGCTGCTTTTTAATGTGAGCTTTAAAAACTCTCTAACTTTCTAAACTTCCTATAGCTGTTTCTTATTGTAAGCCTTGTAGAACAATTTCATTTCATAAAATAAAAATAAAATTAAAAAAAAATCCACCATAAATAATGTATATTCATTTCTGCCATATTGCAATTTGAATTTTTGGTGGACTCGTTTTCATCATCATTATTAGCATTATCATCATCATCATAAATAATCCCTATATAACAACCTAAATACATAAAATTTTCCCACATTTATCCTTTCTGTTCATCTTCATTAATCTGTGAGTAAGGTGGAACATTACTCATTAACTCCAAGTTTTACCAATAAAGAAACTTCGATAATGTGACTTGCCCTGGGTTAAATAATTAGTAAATGTAAGTCAGTAAACAGCAAATGATAAGCCCCAAATTCAGAAATTCTGTTTCCCAGCCCTGAGTTCTTTTTTTCATAACGATGTCCAGAATCTTCCCCTGGTTACATAAAAATTAGTAGTTGTATTTTAATTCACCTAGGAAAAGTGTAAGAGGAACTTTTCATAGTTATTATGCTAGAACCTCAAAATATTATCCAGTTCTAATGGGTAAAAAAAAAAAGAATAGGAAAAAGCGTTTAAAATTTTTTCTTACATCTTTTTTCCTTAATTCTCTCCAAAAATAGAAGCACACTGGTGATGGATGTTACTGATGTTGTAAAAAAAAAATCACTTTTGAGAACTTCATTATTTCTACTAATACGACCACTATTAATAACAATAATAACACGTTGTGCCCTTCTCCAGTGCCTCTTGTCCAGGGATCTCAGGATGCTTTTCAAATATTAATTAAGAATCCTCTCATCATCCCTGTGACTTCCGAGGGCAAGGAGAGAGGAGGAAATCATACCTGCTCTGACATTAATTAAGCTCTCCCTTGGCTTGAAAACTAGGTAAATAGCATTTCTTCCCCCCATTAACAAACAAGCTGGCTCTCTATGATGATTATCACAGATGTTCACAAGTGAGAGGAGAGATTACTTCTGCTGGGCACTGAGGCGAAGGACTGCCGTACTTGCCAGACTTGGCTGTGCAGGCTTTCCTTTCCAACAGGATTTCCAAACCTGGACCATCAGCAGCACCTTAGGGGCTTTGCAAATACACCTGTGTCTGGGCCATTTATACTGCTTCTGAGAGTTCTGATTGAATGGATAAGGAGTATGGCCCAGAAATCTGTATTTTAAAGAAGTTTTCAATACAGTTTGAGAATAATCACCTTTAATTGGCATTTTTTGTTATTGGTTTCTTTATATATTGCAAAATTAGTAGACAGATACATGTTCGTTAGTTTACAAATACATGTTTCTAGGAATACAGATAAATGGAGCAAATATTAAAAGTGCCTTTTCCTGTCTTTTGCCTTCGTCCAGTTAATAGCTTGGTGTATGCATGCCTCGACCAGAGTTTTCAAAAATGTGGTCTTTAGATCTTTTTAAAAGTCTAAAATACCTAGGGAAACTGGTTAATAATATAGATGTGTTGTAATACATAGTTCCTACCTACATTTATATTTATTTCTGGGAGATAAAATTTTTTCCTGTTTCAAAGTAAAAATAGCAATGGTATGTTAAAGGCCATAAAAATAGTGATGAAGTCATGGACCCATAGGCCCTCAACACGGTGAATATAAGGCATGTGTAGATTCTGTGCATCAGCTTCTATGTATCTTATTCCAAGATTCATAAAACTTTAGAACTGGTAAGCATTTTGGGGACAATTTATTCCTACCATACTCATTACATAGAGGTAAGGAAACTGAGTCTCAGAGAGTTCACTCTCCTACAAATTGTCATGTAGCCCATTGTTGCGGAGGCAGACCTGAACACAGGTTGCACAGCTCAGCGTCCAGGGCTCCTTCTACATTGAGAGAAGGACACAGACTGCCTCAATGTACTAGGTGTACCAGTTAATAAGGTGGATTTTTTTTCAATAGATGGAGTTACACATATGTTGATATATATGTGATTTGATATGTATGCTATTTTGTTGTATTGACAGCAAGCTTCAAAACTTCATATGTCAAAGTTGCTGAAGGTGTTAACATCATAGATATTTTTACACTTAAAAATGTCCAATTTCATCCCCCAAAAAGAGCATTTGCGGGAAGTTTTAATTCATTACATTATTTTGAAGAAAAGTGCTGCTGAAAGTTATTGTATACTTCGGGAAGCTTATGGTAAACGTGCTACATCTCAAGATACTTGTGAATGCTGGTTTAAATGCTTTAAAAGTGAAAATTTCGATGTGAAAGGCAAAGAACGTCCAGGTCAACTGAAAAAGTTTGAAGACAAACAATTACAAGCATTATTGGATGAAGATGCATGTCAAACTCAAAAACAACTTGCAGAAAGATTAAATGTTGCTCAGCAAACAATTTCCAATCATTTACAAGCAAAGGGAAAGATTTTAAAGGAAGGAAAATGGGTGCCACATCAACTGAACAAAAGACAAATGGAAAACTGAAAGTCATCAGTAAAATGTTGCTTCAATGGCACGAAAGAAAGTCTTTTTTGCATTGAATTGTGACTGGCAATGAAAATTAGATTTATTTTGAGAATCCTAAACACACCAAATCATGGGTTGATTCAGGTCAACCATCAACATCAACTGCAAGGCCAAATCACTTCGGAAAGAAGACAATCCTCTGCTTTTGGTGGGATTAGGAAGGTGTGGTGTATTATGAGCTTCTAAAACCAGGTGAAACCATTAATACTGATTGCTTCCAACAACAAATAATCAATTTGAACCATGCTTTGATCGTGAAACCACCAGAATGTTCTAGAAGACATGGCAAAGTAATTTTGCTTCATGATGACGCACCACCACACACTTCGAAACCAGTTAAAGACACATTAAAAGATCTTGCCTGGGAAGTATTAACCCATCCGCTGTATTCACCAGACCTTGCTCCTTCAGATTACTACTTGTTCTGATCGATGGCACACACACTTTCTGAGCAGTACTTCAAGACATACGAAGAGGTAGAAAATTGGGTCTCTGAATGGTTTGCCTCCAAACAAGAAAAGTTCTATTGAGACGGTATCCACAAATTACCTGAAAGATGGGGAAATATGTAGCTAGTGATGGACATTACTTTGAATAAAGCACTTTTGATATTTCTCTTGAAATTATCGTGTTTTCTTTTATTACAAAACCCGCATTATTAACCGGTACACCTAGTAAACTTTTTTCTTGTTTGTTATCCTGCTTGTTTTTCACCATGTTCAGGAGAGGGGAACCTTTTTTCTACCAAGGGCCATTATAATCATTCACGGGCCATACAAAATTATCAACTTAAAAATGAGCTATGTTTGGTCAGACATTTAATTAACTCACCCCTAATGCCTTGGCAGGGCCAGACCAAATGATTTCGCAGGCCAGACGTTCCCCACCCCTGATAGGGAGAAGCCTTAGAGGGAAAATGTTACTCTCTCAATCTCATACGTAAGAGAAAGAAACAAACTGAGATATGAAATTTGCCTTACTGGTGAACTTCCTTCCTTATTTTGGATCTTTTTGTTCTTACCTCTGGCTTCTATAGGTGATCCTGCTTCTGTAGGTGACCCTGCTGGTGGAATGACATTGGCCAGCAGCTGGGCAAGTGGCAATTCAGAAGAGTAGATATATTTGTGTGTAATATAAAGGTAGTCTAGATTTCATATCTAATGCTTTAAAAGAGTTTCACAGATCCTTAATTGTGCTCAGAATATTCCCTGAGACAATTCAGTTAGCACCACTGTTATAGGTGGAGATACGGGGTCAGTTATTCATTCTTTTTGATACAGCATATCATTAGCAAGGCTGGAACTGGTGATCCCTTAACCTCCTGGACAATTGGCCACCTGCTTTAAGTAGCCTGTGGTCTTGCATTGATGATGGTGGTAAGCGGCAGGAGGCTTTGTGTAGATGGGTATATAATGTTTGGGTAGGGAGCACCCTATTTTGCTTTTCTTAAGGAGGATGATAAAGAGGGAAATGTGCTAATTAATTAGAGAACTGAATGGAAGTAACTTATCAATATCATCCTTGTAAGAATATTGCGGGAAAATCCTACCAGTTATGTTTTGCAGATGAAAAGACCTATGGCTCAGAGAATACGCATCTTGCAGAGCTATGAGTGGAATTGAATGTATATATCGTTATCACTTTTGTGCTTTCTTAATACCTGGAAAAATATTTGCTCACAAAAGAAGGACGATGCCTCTTACTTCAGAGCCCGAGCTCTCCTTGTTTTCCTTCCTGCCTGCCCACACACAGTTTTCTTAGGTTGTTTGTTGAAGTAAATAGAACGGACTTTCTTTCATCCAATTGCATTAGCACTGACAGCAGTGAATTGTTTAGAAAAAAATAATTCAATAATGAGTGTTTTCCATCTATTTTAGGATAAAAAACAAGCAAAGCAAAACACCAGTATCTCCAGCAGAGGCCTGTGGCATGATGTCCTGAGCTCAGGTCCACCCTTCAGTAGTTCGTGGATTTCTCTTCTCAGCCAGACCACTGTTTTTGGTGAACAGAGGGTGAGTCAATCTTTTCTGGGCCTTCCTTTCTCCCCCAGAAAAGCAGGGTAATTAGTGTTTGTCTCCATCTATGTCGAAGGGGTGTGGTGAGGGTAACCTCATAATTATGATGTTCTAGGTAAATATATAAACCTCAAATGACAGTTATCTCACCATTCATCCCAGGTTGGAGATTGGCTTGTTGGGTTGGAGAATTTGCAGCCCAGCAAATGCTTCCCACTTGGTGGTTTATAAGTCTGGAATGTGAGAGCTGGAAGAAATTCCTAGAGATTACCTAGTATGAACCCTGCAGTTTGCAGCTGGGGAAATAAACCTGGGCAATGCAAGGATTTTATTAAGTTACATAGTGAGTTTGAGGCCGACAGGGATTAGAACCCAGGTCTCCTGGCTCCTGCCTTAGGCCTCCCTTTCCCTCCTCTGTCTCTGACTGTTATTTTTGGGGAGGATTATGACTCCTGTCTGGAGAGAGTGGCTACAGATGAAAGTAGGCCTGGATGCAACAACTGCCAGAGGCTGCCTTTCAGGTCGGACACACACCATTCACTTTCAGCTGAAAAACCTCATTCAAATACAACTGGGTGAGCCAGTGAAACCAGATGGGTAATTGCCTGGAGTGTGTAGGGAGATGGTGGAGAGTGTGGTTCACTGAGTACCCAAGGAGGTTTGGCACATTATCATTTCCAGCCATCCAGAATGTGAATGGCCAAACCCCAGTGGTCTAATCCTGTCAGATTAGTTTTATTTAACAGAGCCATGCCTCTGAGCTAAGCCGTGCTCTGGACTTTGTTACACAGAGACTTGCAGATATGAAAATTCTTTGGGGAAGTTGGAAAGATAGATATTTAAGAAACTGTGCAAGTAGTTGTATCATCATCTTTATGAGAAAAATCACTGAACCTGGTTTAATTTCTCCCTCTCTCCCTCCCTTCTTTCCTTTTTTCCTTCATTTCTTCTGTTTTTTTTACACCTTCCTTCACTCCACACATAGTTACTTAGTGTCTGCTATGCTCTAGAGCAGCAATTTTCAGCTGGTATGCCACAATAATTTTTAAAATGTGCAATACCTGCCTATTTAGTCAAGGGCACTGACCTCTTTTTCTTTAGGTTGTAAAAAAAATCCCCAAAACAAACAAACAAAAACAGCCAACACAACAATAGCCATCTACTGTGAATGAATCAAAATTATACCTACTTTTTTTTGGTCAGATCAGCAAAAATACATTTTTTGGTGTGGGGCAGAATTTTAGTAATTAGTTTATGTGTGCCATGAGATGAAAAAGGTTGAAGATCGCTGCTCTAGATAGTCTAGACTCTAGATATAGTGGTGAAAAAAATCTACGAGGCCCTTGGCTTATAGAGAGCTGACAGGTGAAAGAAGCACGTAAACAACAACAATAACAACAACAACAACAAATGGCAAGAGAGTTTTGGAGAGCAATCAGCAGTGCAATGAAGAAACTAAAGCCGGGTGATATGTTATAGACTGAGGGAGCCTCTGTGAAGGTGGAGTTTGAGTTGTGAGAGGAAAGAACCAGCCACACAAAGATGTAGTAGCGTCTTCCCTGAAGAGGCAATAATAAGGGCACGCCCTAACTGGTTTGGCTCAGTAGATAGAGAGTTGGCCCGAGGACTGAAAGGTCCCAGATTCGATTCTAGTCAAGAGCATGTACCTTGGTTGTGGGCACATCCTCAGTAGGAGGTGTGCAGGAGGCAGCTGATTGATGTTTCTCTCTCATTGATATTTCTAACTCTCTTTCCCTCTCCCTTCCTCTCTGTAAAAAAATAAATAAAGTATATTTAAAAAAATAATAAGGGCAGAGGCTTTGAGGCAGAGAAAGTTTGGTGAGTTTGAGGAATAAAAGCAAAGTAATTGGGTCTGAGTAAAATGAGCTAGGGAGAGAGTGGTCAGTCCTAAGGCCGGAAGGTGGAATTGAGAACTGGGTCGTGTCATACTTCTTTTTGTAGGTGGTGTAAAGGAGTTTATTGTGTGTGTGTGTTTTGAAGGTGTGTTGGGTTCTATGAGAGGATTTATATTTTAAAAAGAGAGTTCAGATTTTTGTGTGAAAGCAAAACAACTAGGTAGGAGACCACAGCAATCATGTAGGCGACTATGATTGCAATTGGAAATGTCTGATGCAGGAGATATAAAAATTAGTGGGAGGATTTAAAATCTGTTTTGGAAGTGAATCTGATGTAATTTGTTAAGGAATTAAATGTAAGTGAGGAGGAATGAAAGGAGGTGATGAATCAATATGATGTTAAATATTGTACCTGATCACCACCAGGTGGTTGGTAGAGATATGGGAGTGGGGTGTGTTCAAAGGTGCATGTTGGGGATAAAGTTAAGGAAATCAAGGTTCTGTTTAGCCATGTTAAGAGTAATAAAATGATTATATATTGAAGTGTAAATGTCGAGTCATAAAATTGCAGTTCATTACAACTTAGAGTTTAGATCTTAATGAAGAGGTCAGTGATGGAAATATAAATTTGATAGTCTTCCCCAGATGGTATTTAAAATTATAGGAATATATAAAAGTTCATGAATTTGAGTAAGATGAAGAAAGGTAAGTACCAAATAAATATGAAAAATGGTAGACTTTGGTGAGGAGTCCTGATAAAATTGACAAGTAGAATCAATTGTGTGGAAAAGATAATGGGCTATGGAGAAATGGCAAGAAATGAAGACTGGGACTCTTGGATAGTTTAAAGAACATGGTTATTGATGTCTCCAAGAATGTCAACTGGAGTAAGGAATGAAGAAAAAAGTCAGGGACGGACATTTTTAATGAATGACATAGCAAGAGCAGAATATTGGTAGGGAAAAGTAACCAGACAACACCGAAACAATAACACTAACAAAAGAAAGTCAGTGGCCCTCGCTGGTTTGGCTCAGTGGATAGAGAGTCAGTCTGCGGACTGAAAGGTCCCGGGTTCAATTCCAATCAAGGGCACATGTCTGGGTTGCAGGCTCGGTCCCCAGTAGGGGGCATCCAGGAGTCAGCCGATCAATGATTCTCATCATTGATGTTTCTATCTCTCTCTCCCTCTTTCTTCCTCTCTGAAATCAATAAAAATTTATTAAAAAAAACCTTCTAAAAAAACAAAAGGAAGTTAGTGGTTAGTAAAGGCTGGGAGCACAAATATCAAAGGAGAACTGGCATGGAGATACAGGAAAAGGGATGCACATCATATCCACATATGATCGTGTTAAAGAATGACCAGCTTCTTTTTGGTGTATTCAAATGATTTTAAAAATTGGAATTATGTACATAAATACAGTCCCTGCCATTAAAAGTTTTAACAAATGTCATTTCTTTAAGATGTTCTTGAAGCATTATAATTTGACATCAAATGATAATGACATTCTAATTTCCTAAGCAGTAAATGCCTTTAATTCAATAAACTCCCAAATTAATGAGTTGGTTAAAATATTTAGTATAGTTATTTCATGTAATAACTTTCTGTTGACATCATGGAGTATTTTTCCTGATTAAAAAATACCCAATATGAGTCTGTATGCTATATACAATGTATTGTTTCTTGATAGCAATGCTGATCCACCTCTGATTAAGGTTGATACCTTAGAAATAGGTCAGTGATTGCATGTAACAGATACTGTCTCCTGTACTATCAATTCAATATATCTGCTTTTCACTAAAGTAAGAAAGTGAATTCTGTTTAATGCAGTCTTTTACTAGACTAGCAAGCTGCTTAGCATGTCAGTCTCATAAAAATCCAATCTCTTTGCAATAAGGAGCAGCTCTCCAATATTGTAACAGCTACAGGGGGACAATAAAGGATGGTACAATTATATTTTCTTACCGGGGGTGACCTCTAGTGTGAAATGATGGCATTTTAGCATTCCTTGGGGTTTGAATTAACAACACTTTACCAATTATGACAATTTTTCTTTTTTGTCCTCAAGATCACAGGTAATTTGTCTTGGTGATGTTTTCTTAAGCTATTTGATTTTTAAAGTCAAGAAATTTATCTGCATTGTGTTTTTTTTTTTCACTTGCCTTCAGGTCCCTACCTAGAGGTCTTTACAATTTTTTTAGTAGATGAGAGATCTGTCCCATATTGCTTATCTTGGCCTCTTTGATTTCATTCTCAAGCTCACAAGTGTCACACTTCAATAAATTTCTCTTTATATTTATCCTTCCTGTGCCATTTCTTAAGTTATTGCCTCTCACTTCCAACCCCTTCCTGGGACTCTGCAAAAGATAGTTGTTTAGCCAGATGCTTCTCTATCAAACTCTGCCAATAGGGGGCACTAGAGGGGTTGGAAGAAGAAGAGATTTGCTCCTTGTCTGCTTCCTGTTCCTATGAGCACCTCCCCAGCAAGTTTCTTTTCCCAAGCAGCAGCAGTTCCTTCCTGTAGATGCAGCTGAATTCATTTGCAATTTTTTTTTTCAACACCAGCTAAACAGGGCTTCCCTCTTCAGCATCTGAGTGTTAGCTCCATGAGGCCCTTCTTTTAAACTTCTAAGTTTTGATACTTTCAACCTGTTTCTTTTTACTCCCAGGCCCCAGGAATGGTAACTGCTTCTTTCAGTCACCACCTCTTTAATACCCTAGGATTCTCTTCTTACGTTTTTAGTTATCTAGTTACAACTTCACTCCTAATTAATATTCTTTATTAAATTCTCTCTGTTAAAATAACTGGTTTGGTTTCTAGTTCCTGGCCTGCCCCTGACCGCTACTCTGCCTCAGCTATCGATTTCTAATACACATGCAATAAAATCACACATTTACTAATAGTCTCAATAGTCCAGGTTAATAGTTATGTTCAATGTGAAAGGTAGTATGTTTTGGTAGAAAAAGATATAGGCTGTTGAATTAGACGAGGGTTGAATTCCTAGTCTTTATAACTGTTTGAAACTTGTCGAGCCTCAGTTTTATTATCTGTATAGGAGGAAGTACTATTAAAAGGGTTTCAGGAGATAAGCCTATAAACCCTTAGAACAGAGCCTGGTACAGGAGAAATAACAAATGATAGCTATTTTAAAAAGTTTTAATCCATTTTTTTGAGAATATTAAAAAGACTATATTCTTTAAGGCAATTAAAACAAGGCAAACAACCCCAAAGGAAAGATATAGACAAACAAAACAACAATTCTCCATGTCCATAGATTATAAGTTTGTGTTTTTTTATAAATGAATTTTAGGGTACTGATTAGAATTTAAATTAATTTTGGTATTGTGCCTTTCTTCCCTCCCCCACAATGACAAAAGAAGAGAAGGTGGCAAAAAGAAGAATGAATTAAAATTTACCAATGATCTAGAGTTTCTTTCTCTTTCCATACACACTACAGTCATGTAGTCTTTTTTTTTTTTTTTTGCATGCACATTACTAATCTTCCATTTCTTATTCAAGAATGTACTAAATCTCTAAAATGAAGAAGTTCAGAAGGTTTTTAACAGAATTCTTTGAGGAAAAGAAAGAAGATTCAAAGAATCTGTTTCTAACAGTGTATAAGGGGAGCCAGGGCAGGACTAAAGATAATACAAGGTAGAAAATTATAATAGCTGTAAGAGAGGGTTAATCTAACTTTTGTTAGGAGTTCTGAATATGAAAATATTGCTTCTAGCTGGAAGTTTAGGATGGCTTTGTGGAGAAGGCCCGTTTGAGCTGGAATTGTGTGATCATTGTTTGGGAAGGGCAGCGGAAAACCAAAGCATAGGAAAGTTAACAAGATAAGAAAGTGTTTTGGTGGCTAGGGAACTGCGCATAATAGTCCCTTTGGCTACTGTTAATGCTGTACAATATTAAACAGTTGGATCACTAGTGGAGGGCTGGCTCATAGAGGATCTTTGATGTCAGGTTAAAGAACCTGGACTTCAATGCCAAAGCATTAAGAGACTTCACAAGGTTTTGAGGAAGAGAAAAATCAGAGCCATTCTAAGGAAAGGCAATTTGATAGTATTGGAGAAATTTGGTTAGGAAAAGGAGATGCTGGTGTCTAGAGCCATTTGGATGATATTGCAATGGGCTGGGTGAGAGGTACAGAAGCTTTCTATATCTCTCAAGACATAAGTATGGTGTTAATGTCTTGGATCTACAGAACTTGTCAACTAGGTGAATATGAGTAGCTTTTGGAAGAGAGAAACCAAATTCTTGTGGAAGTTTTGAGCTGTGTTAGCCATAGGAATAATAGTTCCATTGGCAGAAATAGAAAACATTGAGGAACAGGAGATGCCTTTGAAGGGAAGCTGGGATTGAGGAATTATAAGTGTTTATAGGACATCCAGGAAGAGTTGTCTTGCATGTTTTTGGAATATAAGACTAGACTGGGAGAGAGGGCAGGGTTTTAGTTGCAGGTTTGGGTATCTACAAGTGGTAAGTTTGTCATATAATTGGATGAGATTGACAAGGGGGCAAACAGAGAGAGAAGAGACACAAGGACAGATCTAGGTACATCTGCATTTAGAGCAGGGATTGGCAAATTGCAGCTCATGGGCCAAATTGATTTACCAGCTATTTGTGTAAATAAAGTTTTACTGGAACACAGCCATGTTCATTCATTTACATATTGTCAATAGCTACATTTGCCCTACAAGGTCAGAGTCCAGTAGTTGTGACAAACACTGTGTGCCTCTTAAAGCCTAAAGTATTTCCTCTCCACCATTTGCAGAAAATGTTAACTAACCTCTGATTTAGACAATGGGGGAAGAGTGAGAATAGAAAGACTGGTCAGATATTAGAAATAAAAGAAAAGAGATGATATGTCAAGGAAGGCAAAGAAGTGTTTCAAAAAACAGGAGGAATTGACAATATCAAATCCAGTTATGTAATTTCCCAAGATACACAGAGAAAACAAGTTACAGGTATTTAGAGAGTTATTGATCTCCTTAGCTCATCCCAGGCTGGGTTGGGCCTGGGATGACCAGAGCATTTAGGACTTCAAGAAGGGTTGCCAGATTTAGCAAATAATTATACATGACACTCAGTTAAATTTGAACTTTAGTTAAAAAACAAATATGTATATTTAATATAAGTAAGTTCCAAACAATATTTGGGAACAAGTTTTCCTGAAAAAATTATTCTTTGTTTGAAATTCAAATTTAACTGGGTGCCCTATATTTTTTCTGGTAAACTTAGCCATGAGCAGCCTCATCCAGGGCTTGTAGGGGACTGCCAGATGCCTGAGTGAGATCTGATGACAAATCCAGTAGTCAACCCAGATAGCCAAAGTTATTGGCAAAACTGGGCATTTGCTCTTCTACTGGGGTACTCTGACCACTGCCAAGAAGGGGCTTTATCATTGAGCAACTACCTCAAGTGCCACATCCAGAATTTTGCTGAAGGGATTTGTTCATGTTCCATGAGCCTAAGGAGGGCACTGCAGGTCAGGGATGGGGTCTTCTGACTAGTATAGCTATCAAGGGCAGTCCTGACCTTGGATTTCATACCAGACAACTGTTATCTTTTGTGCAGTTGCTGTTTACTTTTAGAAGCATCCAATCAAACTTCACAATGACAACTCTAACAATATATGTGCAGTTGACAAGAGCTTCGTCATGTCATTGTTTTCAGTTAGGAAGAATTACTTGACTGGGTACAAACTATTTCACAAAATATTTCAACATTACTTACGACAATGAAGGAAAAGGAAAAGAAACATTAAAAAAAAATCCTTACCTGAGGATTATGCTTATTGATCTTAGAGTGAAGGGAAGGGAGAAAGAGAGAGACATCTATTGGTTGCCTTCCACACGTGGGTCTGGAACCCATAGCCCAGGTATGTGTCCTGACCATGAATCGAACTCACAATTTTTAGGTATATGGGATGACACTCGAACCAACTGAGCCACACTGGCCAGAGCAAAAAGATACTCTTAAGAAATATTTTTAACGATTGCACATTTTTGAATGGTTATAAAATGTTTAAAAAATTTATTTACATTTGTGAACAAAGTTTTCTTGAGTGGGGCAAACAAGTATTTAAAAGCTCATTATTACAGTCTAATAAAATTATAAGTAACCCTTTGAAGCAAGTATGATAGAAAAGGTGAAATAAGGAAATGAAACACAAGCATCTTAACGTTTTGAAAAGATTGTTTGGAAGTTTCATATAAATCAATTTTGAACACCATCACAGGTTTGCTTCCCCAGAAACAGATGCTGTGGGCAGGATTGGGCAGAGGAGACTGTATTGTGATTAGTTTAGTCTGTGCCAACACCCCGTTTACCCTCCAGCTCTAGGGTGGTCAAGGGCCCTCAAAGTTCCCTGTTGGGCCAGTATGATTGGCCCAGGGACAAGTGTAGCCTTGGGCAAGGTGAGGCCATCCCTGAAGGAGCTGTTAGCTGAAACTCTAATTCCAGCAAGGATAAGCCTGGTCCAAGAAGAAGGATTGGAATAGCACATTCCCTGCCCACCACAAATGCTACATTTGAAACTCTCTGTTTTATTTTTATTTTCAAATTGTTTTATATAAAGAAAATGTAATGAATATTTTTCATCATATCTACACAGAGGTTTCCAAATCCCCTGCAGTTTATTCAGTGTGCTGTACAAACACAATCATTTCTTACGTGTGCTAGCCATACTTACACAGCACTGTGCTCAATGGAGATTCAGGAGAAAAGGCCTGGCTCATCTTAATTTTTATTCTTCCCATGCTTGCAGGAGGCAGACATGGCTTGAAATGCATACATTTGATCCCTGAGAAAAATGAACGTTAAAGGACCCTTGCTGTTTATTTTGACGATATTTTGATATTTAAAATCCACCAGTGACACGTATATTCATGGCTTCCCCTTAAGATGGTGGTTCTTGGCAGTAGCAGAAAGCATTAAAATAGTTAATTTTCATGTGGAAGCAACAGATTTCTAGTGTCACTCTTACTTGGCTGCAACTTTTACTGGGTTTGTGTAACTCTGACCTGCTACTATTCAGAGCATTTTTCTTATCACCTGTGTTTAAAAATCTGACCCCTGGATATTGAAAAGTCTCAGTTGTCTCAAGATCATAAATCATTATGTACTAAACTTGGATAAATATCAAAATTACTTGGAGGTTGTAAGACTTGTTAAAAGAGTCGGAACTTGTTTGAAGAAACTCGTGACAACAATCACAGACATCTACTCTCCTCACCCCTCCTCTACCCAGATTTGCTCAATCAGAACCTCCAGGATGAAACCTATATTTTTAACAAATGCCCAGGTTTGGAAAACATAGACCTAGAGTGGCATTTAAAGCCTTTTTAGTCTTTCTTATCCTATATTCCTGGCTTCATTGCCTACTGTTTACCTTTATGCATTCCTGTGTAGTAGCAAGTCAAGCTGCTAGCTATGCAGAACCTTTGGGGGCTGAGCTGAGGCTTCGGCAGACGTGACAGGTGGGAGGAAGGGACATTTCTTCCTCCCATACACTCAGGCCCTGGGGAGTTCTGCACAGGGCAAGCTGATGTTACTATTCTATAGAGGAGTCCTCAACTTGTGTGTTTCCAGGTGGATGTTCTTTTTAGGGTGTTTATTTTTATTTACAAGAAATAATTTTATATTATAGTCCTGGGTTTGAGTATTGGTAACAGATTGATGTATGCTGTTTTAATTGCCTTTCATCTGCTTTTTAAAGCACATTTCAGGACTTTGCTAACTTTTCAAATTTCCTGCCTCTAATATCTTTCTATATTTTCTGAAAATTATACCTGTTATCTTCTCATTTTTACCCCTAATACTTTATCCTATTAACTCATATTAGTTTATCTTTTTTAAAATGTTGCCTGTTTAACCCTTTATCACTTGTATTAATAGCTCACTTTATAATTTAAAACCTTTTTTGTTCTTAATTTCTTACTTTAGGCTCTAGGCTTATTTTTAAGAATTTATATAATCCTTACTTTGAACTTACTTTTAATTTTATTATCTATGCTCTCTTAAACATTTAATTTTGTTAGTCATTTTTTATATTCATATTTTACATTTTAAAATATTTGTTGTTTTTACTGGTTTTCTTCCTTATTTTACATTTATATTTTACACTTTAAAATATTTGTTTCTAAAGGCTTTTTTTACTTGTTTTTGTTTATGCTAATTACTTTTAAATTCTTATTCTTTATTACATAATTTTTATTCTTGTCTATTGCATACTTTAAAAACAATACCCAATGTATATTTTTATAGTAATTTTCATTAGGTTGTTGTTTTTGGATTAGTCCTTGATCTTTGTAAGATGGCTGGTAAGAATGGATGCAGTGGGAGGAAGCTCATTACAAATGGGAGACTAGATGCTCTGTGATTGTCACTCATGGCATTCATCCAATGTGGTCCAACATTCTGAAGTTAGACACCCCTCCCCCTACCCACTAATTTAATCACAAACAGTGAGCAGATGTACAAGAGAATACTCCCAATATCAATAATGATTTCTTCTGGAGAAGTGGCATACTTGTTCTATGAGAATATTGCTTTCTGCCCTATTCACTCCTACAAGCCTGTTATAAAATCCACTAGAGACCCGGTGCACAAAATTCGTGCACAGGGGGCGGGGGTGTCCCTCAGCCCAGTCTGCATCCTCTCCAATCTGGGATCCCTCTCACAGTCCAGGACTGCTGGCTCCCAATTGCTCGCCTGCCTGTCTTCCTGATTGCCCCTAACCACTTCTGCCTGCCAGCCTGATCACCCCCTAACCACTCCCCTGCCAGCCTGATTGATGCCTAACTGCTCCCCTGCCAGCCTGTTTGCCCCTAACTGCCCTCCTCTGCTAGCTTGGTCACCCCTAACTGCCCTCCACTGCAGGCTTGATCACCTCCAACTGCCCTCCCTTGCAGGCCTGGTCCCTCCCAACTGCCCTTCCCCTGCTGGCCATCTTGTAGTGGCCATCTTGTGTCCACATGAGGGCAGGATCTTTGACCACATGGGGGCAGCCATCTTGTGTGTTGTAGTGATGGTCAATCTGCATATTACTCTTTTATTAGATAGGATAGAGGCCTGGTGCTTGGGTGGGGGCCAGCTGGTTTGCCCTGAAGGGTGTCCCGGATCAGGGTGGGGGTTCCCTTGGGGCCTGGGGCGGCCTGGGTGAGGGGCCTGTGGTGGTTTTCAGGCCAGCCACGCCCCCTGGCAACCCAAGCGGAGGCCCTGGTATCTGGGGTTTATTTATCTTCTACAATGGGACCTTGTAGCCTGGAGCGGAGCCAAGCCTTCTGCTTGCTCCATGGCGGCAGCCATTTCTCTTGGAACTTATATATCTTCTATAATTGAAACTTTGTAGCCTTAAGCGGAGGCCTGGGCCAGCCAGGGTGTGTGGAAAGCTTGGCTTCCTCCATTGCTGGGGCAACCCTAGCCTCCTGCTCTTTCCAGCTCCGTGGATGCCACCATTTCTGTTTGGATTTATGTATCTTCTATCATTGAAACTTGTAGCCTTGAGTGGAGGCCTAGGCTGGCAAAGGCAGGTGGAAAGCTTGGCTTCCTCCTTTGCCGGGGAAACCCAACCCTCCCTCCTGCTCTCTGTGGTGGTAGCCATCTTGGTTGGGTTTATTTATTACTCCTGATTGGCTGGTGGACGTGGCTTGTGGGTGTGGCTTGTGGGTGTAGCGGAGTGATGGTTAATTTGCATATTACTCTTTTATTAGATAGGATGCTATAGAAGTTAGGTTTGTACTGTTTACTTCACTCTCCTTTCGTAACACATAGTCCAGAGACTGCTCATTTGGCTGATTAAACCGTGAGTCTTACCCTATTGCATTTAAATTGAACCCCAAAGTCAATAGACACCTCACCTTTTGGGGAGTGGTGTAATATATGCTGTACAACTTGAATCTGAGTGAGCATGATTTATGAGGTAGGGGAAGAGGCATGTCAAACACCTCCAGTGGTTAAGGTTTTAGTTTAGCCAATGGTTGCATTCAGAGCTGGCCTTAAAATGTACCTAAGTGTCTTCTCTTGGAATGTTGCTAGGAGTGTGAAAGCGCAAGCTTTTATGATGGGTTTAATATCCATTCTGTAGAAGAAATACATTGTATTTTTTTTTTTTTTAAGGTTTGAGATATTTTCCTCTCAATTTTAAGCAACAAACCAAAACCTTTGAGGAGATTGTAGTGGGTTGGCTGCCTGGTTCTTTGGGTGGTGTGAAGAGAACTTTCTCCCAGTTCTGATTTAGTTCTGCTTTCATTAGCTTCAGGCTTGGTGTGATTGGCTTCAACATATTTATCCTTTCTGAGTCACATGCTTTCTGCTTAGATATCAGTTTTCATTTTGAAAATTTTCTGTAACTTTGATTTACTCGAAGCATTATTAAATCTTTCTAGGGACCTGTGCCCAAGATTGAAAATAAAATTGCTAGAGCTCTATGCAGAATGATTGAGAAGTGGCACCATTGCTTTCCTGTAGACCAGGAGTTAGCAAGCTTTTTTGGCAAAGGGTCTCATAGTACACATTTTAACTGTTGCAGCTATTTAACTCTGCCTTAAAGCATAAAAGCAGCCATAGCAAACAATATATAAATGACTGGGTATTTCTGTGCTCCAACATAACTTTATTTACAAAAACAGTCAGTGGGGTGGATTAGGACAGCTGGTTGTATTTTGTTCAGGTGTAGTTTGCTGAGCCCTAACATAGACCATTTCTTTAGGGAAAGATGTACCAACCTAATTAGAAACTTTTGCACAACTCTGGAGGATTAAGGATGGCTACAAATTCTTGTTACTCCTGTCATTGAGAGGTGGAGACTAATCAATCTGGGCTGGCCTTATGTCTACTTGTCCACTAAAATGAGGTGGAAGTGAAATATTGTGTCTTCTGAAGCAAGTTCTTAAGAATCTTCTACCTGGGCTTCTGGGAACATTGTGTGAGTCCCAGGCAGCAATGTAAGAAGCATAACCACCATTAATGCCATAACATAGTCAAGGTTCATTTTCTCACTTTGTAAGCTTCTTCAGAAAGGCATTCTTTGACCAGTTTATCTAAAATAGCCTGTCTCTCCCTACCCTAGGGTAGGGGAGGGAAAAAACATTTTTACTTTACTTTCCTCAGTTCTCTAGCTGGGCCGTGCAAATTAGATTGAGGAAAGAGATTCACAGGAGAAAAGCTATGCAAACTTTTATTTGATGTTAATTTTTTACTTGACATGAAGGCATTCTTAGAAAAGAAATGAAGACCCAAAGAAGCATCCGGGCTTGAGAACTTATATACCATTTTTAACAAAGAAATAAATTATAAAGATGTGACAAGACAAAGGAAAAGGGTTTTAGGCCCCCAAGGGTAGCAAACTTTGGAAAAGTAAATATATGGGGCAAACTAATGGAAGATAAGAGTCATTTTAATAAGGTTTGTTTATGCAGGTCCATCTCTGTGCTGGTGCCAACTTTCCATTTTCTTTATGGCCATAAAACTTTCCCGGGAGAGGGGATTTATGGCAGTCCTCATTTCTCAGAAGTTTCTGCTTTTAGTCAGATAAAGGGAGCTCCGGGAGGCTTCTGCATCTCTTGGTTCTCAATTGCCTTTAACTCAAAATGAACTTTATGCAAAAGTGGCATATTTTTGAGTGGCATATTCTGATCCCCATTCAGTAGTTACCCTCTTTCTCTTTTTTCCTGCTTTATATTTTTCAGAGCATTAGAGATTTATTTATGTATTTATTTTTCTGTCTGTGGTGAGTTTCTTACACTAGATTGTAAATTCTGAGTGCCGAAATTTCTTTTTCCTCATGGCATAGCACATGTGAGGTGCTCAACAAACTTTAAAAATAAATAAATGAATCTTATAATTTTTATATTATTAATTTCATGTGTATTTATTTAAATTTTCTCTAATATTTTAGAGAATGAGTTGATGGATGAATAATAAATAAAGTTACAATACTCTCTTTTGCAGGTGGTTTTTGTAAATTAGGAGTAATCCTTCTCTTCTTATCACCACTGTTTCTGGACATCCAATTACCTCCTCCTTATAATTATACTAGAGGCCCAGTGCATGGATTCGTGCACATTGAAAGAAATTAATTAGAAGGTGGCCGGTGGGGCGGGACTGGGCAAGATGTGCTGGACATCCCCTGGAGCCAACCTCCCGCGGTCCCTCCCAGGCTGGCTGCACTTGGGGCAGTGCCGGGGCTCGAACGGCATCTGCAGAGTGTGTGGGATCCCTCCGGCAGGTGGGGTCCCTAGGCCTGGCCTGTGGGGATTGGGCCGAAACTGGCAGTCCGACATCCCCCAAAGGGTCCCAGAGTGCAAGAGGGCACTCTGCAAAGTTGCTGTCACTCAGCAGCTCCTGCATTGAGTGTCTGCATCATACCTACTGGCCAGTTGGCCAGTTGGCCAGTCAGCCGGTCACTTACCCTTTTATATATATAGATTGGGCCCACGTAGATAATCCAGGATAATCTCCCCCTATCAATATCCTTAACTTTAATCACAGCTTCAAGTTCTCTTCAAAGTCCCTTTTACCAGATAAGATAACATACTCACAGGTTCTGGGGATTTGGACGTGGACCTCTTTGGAGGGGACATTATTGTGCCTATCACAACTAGGACGTATAACAAATATACATTTAATTTTATAAGAAACTGCCAAATGATGCTTTATGAAAAAGTATTATCATGTTATAAATTTTTGCTAATATTTCCCAATGTGTTAATAATACAGAGAGCTTATTAATCAGTGTATGTTTCTACATCAGTTTAAAAATTTGTTTGCTGTATTATCAGCAAAAACTCAAAATAAACTGGTTTAAGGAAAATAAAAATTATTGGCTTACTGGCTGCATTTTTACTTTTGGCATTTCTGAATTCAGGGCTTAAACATTGTCATCATTATTTGGTGTTTTTATCTGTATTGGATTTGTATCCTTCACAGGCTCCAAGTGGTGGCAAAATGGAGATGCCAGCAGCTCCAGATCTTACATTCTCTTTGGCTCAAGTCCCTGGAAACAAATGCCTAATTTTGTCTTAGTATTTTCAGCAAGGCTTCCGGATCGTTATCGTTGGCACTGGCTCACATGACAATCCTGTGAACCAGTTACTGTGGCTTGAGAATATGATGCACAGATTGGTTTTGGTCACATAATCTACTTTTGAGGTGAGTGAGGAGCTTAACCTGAGGACTGTAGACTGAAAATGAGGGAGGGATGGATTCCAAACAGAAAAAGGAAATTATTTCTAGAAGAAGAGGATGTGGACATTAGAGAAATAACTCTGCAAATGTCCTTTCTGATTTCTTAAACATTAACTAGAGCTTTAGAATTAACTTTCCTCTAAGGAAGTTACTCTTTTAAGTGTATTTACCCACTTTTACCAAATGAAGAATCTGAGACACTATGTTACATTCAGTTATATCACCAGGTATGGTTTACAGATTCCGTGGGGAGACAGGCAACTAGGGATGTGCTAAAACCAGCATGTGCTGGCTCACACACACTCCAGTTCTTGCGGTCTCTCCCCAAGTCTGCATTAGTAACTTCATTTCCGTAGCTTGAAATAGGCCATGCTGGAGTATTTACACCACAGAAATTGGCAAATGCTATATGTCAGGGCTTTGTGTCCCTAAGGAGCTGGTTGCTAACATTTTAAAAATATATATATTTTTATTGATTTCAGAGAAGAAAGGAGAGGGAGAGAGAGATTGGAATATCAATGATGAGAGAGAATCATTGATTGGCTGCCTCCTGCATACCCCCTACTGGGGATAGATCTGGCAACCAGGTATATGTCCTAACAGGGAATCAGACCGTGACCTCCTGGTTCATAGGTTGATGCTCAACCACTGAGCAACACCAGCCGGGCCTATTGCTAAACATTTACTAGTACATCTCTGCTGGCTGCCAGCAAATAACTGTGTATAATAAATATGATCACATTGTATGATAATATTAAATTAATTCAGACAATAACTGCCGAGGCTGACCAGCAGACCCTGAGCAACGGATGAATGATTAGAGGGTAAGGGACTGCCTGGCTAAAGGAACCAAACAGCCTCTATCACCTGCCTCATTAGGCTTTATTGTAGCAGCAGTTTGAGAGAAAGTTTATCTTTTAGATTCAATCAGTAGGGTAAGTAATCTTGGGAGGGCACATGTGTCTGCAGTGTCCTTTAACCAAGGACACCCAAAGATTAAGCATAAGGATTCCAGTAAACACCCGGGGGTCTGCTCCTGCACAGACTTGTTTGGAAAGGTCAGGGAATAATTAGGGGCGCCACCTTCAGCACTCCCCTAAGTCAGAATTCCGATAAACAGGACAGGCTGCCTTCAGCACACTTCCCTTTTCTTGGAATGTCCTTCTCTAGAGTTGAGCAATCATCTTCAGAGGAGAGAAATCATGGAATGGAAAATGGGCCTAATTTTTCAGACCATATAAATCAACCAAGTCTTGTGTGCTTCCCAACAAATAATTGCAATGAGAATTGAGAGAAGGGAGGGGTGTGTGTGTGTGTGTGTGTGTGTGTGTGTGTGTGTGTGTCAAAAAAAAAAAGACTTTAAGGAGAAGAGGAGAACTTATAATAGACAATGCACTGGAGAGGATACACATTATTTTGAATGTGGCTTCTGCTTTTATGGTTTTTCATTTTTGCTAATCTGTTCAAGAAAATTGTTCATTTTTCACAAAATATTCTACATTTTCTTCTAAAAACATCATAGTTTCTTAAATTAACTTTTGCGTATGGTGTGCAATAGAGGCCAGTGTTCATTTTCCACCCCAGAGCCTTAGGTGAGAATATCAAAAACTCTCCTCTGAATATCAAGACATTGTCACTGAATGCTGCGCATTCCCCATTCCTTTTTTCTCTGGTTCTCAGTTCCCAGCACTAGTTCTGTTAAATTCATGAGTCTTCAGCCAGCATAAGAACAGAGGTCTTATGTTCAAAATCACCTGTGCATCTGGTCTGAAGGTGTAGCTTATTCTGAAGTCTGTGCTATCTCTAGGTGCTCTGATGCTAGATCATAGATATAGGCACCATTTCCCCCATGAACATGTAGGAGCTCCTGAAACACGTGCTGTGCAAGAGGCATTCATTTTAACTTTGGCAGAATCTATGCAGATGTTTCATTTTTAAAATACATCTTGCTCTCACTCCCACTGCACCAAAACCCTACCTCAATTCCTCAGATTGTCATCTTCCAGGTTTTATTCCACCCCTTCTTTTCATGGGGTCAGGTGAAAATGAAAGATGATTTTTCCCCCAAGAAGAGCATCAGTGTCTTGAGCCTCATAACTTCTCATGTAATTTCACCTCAGTTCTCTCTGAGGGTACTGGCTCTGATAGCTGATTGGTGTGGGTGAGTTTTCTGCAGTTGAGATGATCACTAACAGTTCGCTGCCCTACTCACCATATTCTTCGCACTTTAGTTTTGGGGAGAAAAATTTTTTCTTTTAGATTATTTGCACTCCAATGATGCCTTTCTTACAAAGCTCATTGAAAAAAAATAATTTCATGGTTAGAATAAAGATGCAGATTTTTATTTAAAACACATCTTTGCTTGCTGGTTTATGAACAAACTTTTATGTGCTAGAGATCTAGATAGGTCTGAGGGGACATTTTGAACACAAGAGATTCCATAGTCATAGGACTTTGGCACTTAAGGAATGAAAAAGGAGTAAGTCTCTGACAAGATTCAGTTTTTATGTTATGTACTTTCAGGCCACATGCTGGAAGGTCAGTGAAAACAGTGTTGTCACTAAGGGTTTTAAGATGTTTTTCAAGAAAGGTTAAAAACATTATTGCTTAGAGTGCTTTAGTAGTAGGACAGCTAACAGTGCATGTGAAGTCATTTAAAAGCATTTGGTCTAGAGTTTAGCAAACATCTTCAGAGGAGAGAAATCATGGAATGGAAAATGGGCCTAATTTTTCAGACCATATAAATCTCAGACTGAATTTTGTCTTCGTAGTTGTGCTGTTTCTTTGTGCATATTTGACTTAAACTCTCTGAGTCTCAAACTTTTCATTTGTCAATGGACATACTGAAGCTATCTCAAATATTATTATGAATGAGATGAATGAATGTAATGAATGAAACAGAGGTATGTGGAGCTGTTAGCATATTGCCTGGTACTTAACAAATATTGCTCATTGTCTCTTCCTTATAAGGGAGACAAAACAATTTTGGGAGAAGTTTGGAAAAATTCCCAGTGGGGCTTTTCATACTCTAGTAAAACTATGTAAAACTTTTTATTTTTATTTTTATCGGTGAACTGATGGGACTAATAAACTGTGATGTGATGACTTTTCATCCGCCCAGTCATGGTGGGAATAACACAGACTATGAGGATCAGGAGTGCTCAGAGCACAGAAGAGTCCCACAGTGGATCAAAGTAGGACAGGCTAAATGTAGATATATTTGGTATTGAATTTTAGAGGATAAATACTATTTGAATTCTCTGTTTCATTGTGCCTAAAATTTTTCTCTACTTGTGTTCATTTCTCTGTCTCTTAGTGTCTAAAAATTGTATGTCATTGCAATTAAACAAATCAAAGAAAGATCTGCATTTTTCTTATCCATTCATCTGCAGGTGGACACTGGTTATTTCCATCTCTTGATTATTGCAAATAATGATGCAGTGAATGTGGGGGTGCAAATATCTTTTCAAGTTAGTGTTTTTGTTTTCTTTAGCAATTAAGTATATATATTTGAATTTTATGTCTGTTTGTTAAGCAAGAAATTCAGTGAGCATAAATTTTATGTGTTTATCACAAACAATTGCAAGTATGAATCAGAACTTTGGCAGAGAGTTGGCCTTCTTATTTGTATTAATTTATTGTAGTTGATTATTCTTAATTATTAATCTTTGCATGGGGCTTTGCAATCAGCTATAAATTTTATTCTTAGTGTTAATTGAGAGGAGAGGGCCTTGTTTCCCCCAGTTGCTAGTAGGAGTGGAATTCTTGTGATATCCCATGAGGAAAATAATTTTCTGAGACTGGCATGGGTGACGGAGTGATTTATATTACTGTGGAATCAAATGCCTGAGTTTTGAAAGTCCCATTTCCCTCAGTTCAGTTATAGAAGAAGTGTTAGCTGGCACTTCAGCAGAGCTAATATCAGAACCAGTGTCCAGAGTTTCCTTCCCATATTAGGAGCAATGTGCAATCCAGTATCAGACTGGCATAGTTTGTGTTCTCCATTGTAGTCCATCAGTCCATTGCATGTGGTCTGCAGGGGTATATGGCTGTTGGAGGAAACATGGGTGAATCCAAGGGCGAGTCAAGAGCATAAGAGCACAAGAGAGTGAACTCCTTTGTTTAGGAAATTATGTATTCCCAAATTTTCATGAACTTGCAGTGGTCATGCCCATTCTGGCCAATGATCTTTCTTCCCAGGTGTGTCTGACAAGCAGATACCTTCCCTATGTCACCCCAGCTTTACCGGGCATGCAGCTATCTTCCCCTTGTTGGATCCCTTCCCACAGTGTTTTTCAGGGCATAGGCCAGTTATTCTCTACGATGAGCAAAATTGCAGCTTCCTGGTGAAGCTGCCCAAATAACATGCCTATAATGTCAGCTTCCTCCTTTACTCCTTTCCTCTTATTAAAAACTAGCTAATTACAGTAGTATCATTAGTATCATTTACTTTTGTCTATATTAATATTTTGTCTATAAAGCTATAATAGAATGCATATGATATTCTCCTATACCTTTTAAGGTATAGTATTAAAGTAGAAAACTGAAGAAATTGAGTATGGTACTGCTGAGGGCTTCTTCCATCTAATTCACTGCCCTTTGTGGATGACAAGATTGAAATATAAGAAAAGGACATGGACTTTTCCAATGATGGGGAGGGCCACATTCTATTTACTAGGCAATTTTGTCAACTTTCATATATTTACTTAGCTTATCAAGTTGTGGGGATTTTTTTTTAAAGGCAAAAGAAAAATGTGTTTTGGGTAAAGGAGGACATCAGAAGAGATTGAGAAAGGGGCTTCAGATGGGAAGATGGTCAATTTTATGTGCTTAGAATCTCCAGTTCTTGGCACAGTGCAGAAAAACAGATTCCAAAGTGAGGTCCTAATATTTCCCCACATTTTGGAGGCTTTCCTGTTCTTGAAAGACTGATAAAATTACTGCAAGATAAGAGGTTTTCATTGTTTCCCCTGAATTTAAGCTTTCATACCTTTAATCTTGGCAGTGTTATAGATAGCAGTGTACCAGTTTAAATATTGCAAACACTACATGCCATTTAAAGCAAGCACTTAGGCTTGAAATGAGCTTCATTGCATTTAACGCATCTTTTTCTAGAGACATTTTATTGACCAGAAAGCCCAATTAGATTTTTAAAATAATGCCAAGATCTGCCTTATATGTCCTCTGTTAATAGCCCTTATGACTCCATTAAATTTACTCTCATACAGGAGTTCCTGGTTACATTGGGAAAACAGGAAATTTGTATATTGTACATATAGAATTTTTAAGCCTGTCTTCCAGAATATTTCAAGGCATAGTTCTTTAGTAAAAGCCATTTTTCTTTTATCAGTCCCTTCCTTGATATAACACCAGTAATTGAACAGGGTGCTATTGAGTCATCTCGGAAATCTGCCTGAATCATTTGGAAAGGAAACACGTTTCAGTATTTACATCAATAGAAACACAAAGTTTCTACATGAAAGGCTTTTGCTTTTATTTTGCACAGCCATCACAGCCATATGGAGACTGAGAAGGTGACTGATTGCTCTCAGAGCTGGTAAAGCATTCAAAGGCTCTCGGTCAACAAAGACCATGTGTTTGGATGTGTGATGTCTCCTGAGGTAGTTTTGTTCAGCATCCTAGAGATGATTGAGTCTCTTACCTCAGCCCTCTGCTGCTGGCTCCAGAGCCTGGCACATGAGGTGTTTGGCTCAACATCTTCAGCCTTTTCAACAAGCAACAAATGAATCGGAAGAGATACTGTAGGAAGTGTTTTAAGATTCTTTAATGGCAGGTTAAAAAGCAAAACCAAAAAAAAACTACTCAAACTAATTTGTGTTATGAGGTCAGATAAAACGTGATGATGTGTGTAACATAAAGTCTGAAATATCTGAGAAGTTTTAACACAAAAACATTTATTTCTTGAGCTTGTAAAGCTTACTTGGTGAAGATGGGGCAGCTACTATATGTACTCTTTCAGAAACATAAGCCTAAGGAGGCTCCGACATCTTCCACACGTGACTCTCACCATTGCCCTGGGTGTTTACACCTAGCTGGCCTATGAGCAAAGAGAGTTAGTGGAGGACGTTTTTATTGCCAAAACCAGAAGTATAAAATACTGCTTCCTCTCACATTCTATTGGCCAGGGCTCAGTCACATGTCCAAAACTAACTGCAGAGGAGGCTGGGAATGTAATTTGGCTGTGTGCCATTTGGTCCTGGGCTTTTGGTTGTTGGAAGTTTTTTGATTACTGCTTCAGTTTCATTGCTAGTAATTGGCCTATTCAGATCCTCTGTTACTTCCTAGTTTAGTTTGAAAGGGTTGTATGTTTCTAGAAATTTATCCATTTCTTCTAGATTGTCCAATTTGTTGGCATATAATTGTTCACAGTATTCTTAAATGAACCTTTGTATTTCTGTGGTGTCATTTGCAATATCTCCTCTTTTCTTCATTATTTTATTTGCTCTCTCTCTCTCTCTCTTTTCTTGATGTGCTAGGGGCTTGTCAATTTTATCCTTTCAAACAACCAGCTCTTAGTTTCATTGACCTTTTCTATTGTTTTTCTATTTTATTTCCTCTCTGATCTTTATGATTTCCTTCGTTATACTTATTTGACTTTTGTTTTGTCCTCTTTTTTCTAGTTCTTTTAGGTATAAATTTACACTTTTTTTTTTCATGAGGTAGGCCTGCATAGAGCTATAAACTTTCCTCTTATAACAGCTTTTGCTGAATCTTATAAATTTTGTAAGGTTGTGTTTTCATTTTCATTTGTCTCCAGGTAATGTTTGATTTCCTGTTTGATTCATTGGTTATTTAGAAATATGTTTAATCTCCATGTATTTGTGTGTTCTTCCAGTTTCCTTCCTAGAGTTGATTTATAGTTTCATGCTATTGTGTTTGAAAATATATGTGATATAATTTCAATTTTCTTGAATTTATTGAGGCTTGTTTTGTGGCCTAGTATGTGATCTAGTTTGGAAAATGTTCCTTGTGCACTTGAGAAAAACATGTACTCTTCAGTTTTTAGATGAAAATACTTTAAATGTTTACAGTGTCAAACGGGTCTAATGTGGCATTTAAGGACATTATTTCCTTAACATTGCTGTCATTTTCTAGTGAAGAGGAGGTTGTCAGGGGGATACAAGATAGGAATATAGTGCTTGTCTTAGAGGCCCCTGTCCTCATTCAGTCTTATTTGGAAATTCATAACCAATTGAGTTACATTAATCCTGTCTTTGATCATTGGCTTTGACTAATAGGCACACCCTTGGGAAATGTTTTCAGATAAAGATTCTGTGCACACAGTTCCTTCCAGAGTTCCTCTTCTACCCAGTCCTTAGAAGAAGACCTGGTAGAAAGGCAACACTGGGAAGACACCAGGTGCCACCAAAGGATATTTAATGGCAAAAACTGCTGCATCTAGAGCAGTGATGGGCAACCTTTTGAGCTTGGTGTATCAAACTTCGCCAAAAAACTGAGCATAACTCGGGTAGTGTGTCACTTTGAGGAAAAAACATTATTTCGCAAGTGTTTCATCTTCAGGAGCAGCAAATGTTTCATCCTTGGCATGCGGCCGCCTCAGCGGCAGCGTGTCATCAGAAATGGCTGCGCATGTCAGTGCTGACACGCGTGTCACAGGTTCGCCATCACTGATCTAGAACTTGTGTGGAAAGGCTAAGAACTGACTGTTCTTAGATCTGAAATCTCTTTGCCTCTGGGTATTAGACTATTGTGCTGCAGTGAGGAGGGGAGAGAAGAGATTCTACTCCCGAGATTCTGAGGGCTCAAGAAACTTCCAAAGCTATATCATCAAGCCCTTGAATAAGCCCTTAATGAGGCTGTCAGTCTGCAGACCACATACCTTGGCAGAAATTGGAACATGCTAAGTGGAAGGAATTAATCAAGATTTATGGATTGGACAGTGGGTCACTGGCTTCCTAATGTTTGAAAAGGAATGAGGGACGGAAAGTGAGTATCTTTTGAATTACTTTGGTGTCAATGTAAGTGGATATTAAAATATGTGACCCTCCCTGACAGCTTCAGGCTGCTTTTCAGAAAGCTAAACTTATGGGATGGCACAGTGGTAATTAATGTCAAGAAGCTGTTATAAGTTGATATAATTCTGAAAAGCACAGAGTCTGAAAGGAGTGAGTACATTTCTGGAAAAAATATTTCTCAGGAGGTTTTAGTGGGCTGAGGTGTTCTTTCCAGGTAATGCTTAATGATGTCACATTAATCAGGGAGGGTCATTGGGCATCCACAAGTGTGAAGACAGTAAATCGAAAGCTTGCTCTCTTCTCTCTGGTAGAGTCCTGGGGAAAAGGAACATGCTACCTCGGTGGTTTTTCGGCATGATGCTTGCAATAGAGATGACAGAAAGTGTATAATACTTCAATCTCTAGTGTTTACATGTTTTAATTCTAAAAGAAAAAAATCGAATCTAGTCAGTGACAGAATGAATTTCTATATTTACATTTTTAAATTTACTAAGAAATGAGTAATGACCTCTTTATAGAACTTTATAAACTTTAAAAAAAAACCTTCCCCCCTTTCCTGGCCTCTTTATGCCTTACTCTTAAGTGATCTCTTAAAACGGAGAAGCCTAGTTTAATCTCTGCCTCCTGCCTTCTGTGATCACATCCATAAATACCCCTATTTTGTTCCTCCTTTTTCTTCATCAAAGCTCTGGCAGTAGATGCTCTGGGCACAAGGTCCAGATCCCATTTTCAGTCAGTGTACATATACTTTCTGCTGGTTTGAGTATTGAGACTAATGATTAACACCACCAACCTTCTCTGGGGAACTTCCTGTTCCTCGCCTGGAGAATCTGGGGTTTAAGCCTCTGTACCTGATGCTGATGAATAACTGATACAGGGTGCAGAACCTCGCCTCCTTGCCTTAAGATGGGACAATGCTAGATCTGGCCATGACTTTACCTGAAACCACATCCTTTTTTGCTTATTATGTTTCCTCACTCCTTCGTAGGACTTTGCTGAGAAGCATCCCCTCGCTCAATCACATGTGCCTGGATCTCATACCTGTTTCTAGGAAACTTGACCTACACAACTCATGGTCTAGCTGGGTCTTATGAGAATATTTGTCTGAATAAAGTGATTTCACATAAATGTCTGAAAGTGCACAGGTCTCTAAAGTCATATCAACTTTATAAAAAGTCCCTTATCAGCAGCTATTCATCACTAATTGATGAAATTTCATTTAGTGTGATAGCAGGTTAAGTATTTTAAGACAGTGTGGGAGGCAGTTCTCATAGCAATTATTATTGATCCTACTTATATCTTGCTTTGTAGAGCAACCTGTTGTATGCTTTGTTATGGCCACAAAATGGTTGATGCCATAAATATAAAGCATCATAAAAATTAAAAAAATGAAATAATTATTAAAAGACACAAGAGAATGAAGTCATGAGGAATTATCCATTAAAACCTTAGGGTGGATTAATGCTTACATGCAGTAAAGGTATTGCTGCCAGGTGAGGGCTGGGTGGGTTTCCTATGGGTCTCTTGCAGTGAGAAAATAAATTTCTGTGTTTAAGCCACTCAGTTTGTGGTATTTTGTTATGGCAGCCTTAGAAAGCTAACATAAGGATGAATTAGATCTATCCATTAGCCCAGAGAAATTTGAATCATTGAAAATATGTAAGAATAACTTTTTAAGTTGCACATACCTTATAACAGTGATTCTCAAACTATTCACAGTGAAGGACTTCTTTTTTATTTTAATTACATTACAGACCAATACTTTGTAAAATATAAAAGCATATGCTTCAATGTTATAGCCATGTCAAATTTCTATAAAAGTACCCAAACATTCTCAGTCTTTACTTATTTTGTCACAGACTGGTAACAAACAGTACACAGACTTACTGGTCCATGGCCACACTTTGAATAAAATTCCCTTAAAGTTTATTTTGTCTAACCCCTTCAATTTACATCTAAGAAAACTGAAGTCCTGAGAATTTCAACAACCTGCTCAACATCACGAAGCTTGTTACATTTTCTTACAGCAATCATGTTTCATTCAACCTTAAATAATCACTAAAATTCTCAATCCATTTCCTTTCCAGCTATGCTAACATCAGCCTGATTTCTGTTTTTCCTCCTAGAGATATATGTCCACCCCCGTCATCACTAATGCTTAGGAAAACGGAGTCATTTAATTATTGTGCTCAGAAATTCTACCTTTCCTCAATAAATTACCTTTGTCACCTGTGAGAGACTCTTGCCTTCTTTACAGACATGATTTTTTCATGTACTTGAAACACATCTTATTATCAATCCTCTTGTGCAATCTCCCCATTGAATTGAATTGCCTGAGCTTTTGTGCACTATGTAAATTTATTCTGTACTCTTTTCCAGCCTCTTCTGTCCCGAATGTTTTATATCTTGCATATGACTCTTGCTCACCCTTGATTACTCTCAGCTCTACTCCTTCATTTACATGGTCTCTGTAAAGCCTACACTGTGTTTATCATTTGATGGTTTGCATAGCCCCTGGGCATATATTAATTTTTGTTCAAATGCTTGCCATTTCCCTTTGCATCCTTCACTTCCATAACATGTCTTATTTATTCTCAGTCATCACAGCCTGTATTTTTCAAAATGTTGACTTCATAGGCAGTGTTTTTTAAATATTATTCTTTTAAAGTTAAAAAATACTATTAATGAGTATTTTATTCATGACCCTAAAATAATCTCCATTTCCTTCTTGAGAATGACTATGGTACGTATCACTTTTAAAAAATATATATTTTATTGATTTTTATTGATTTTTTAGAGAGGAAGGGAGAGGGATAGAGAGCTAGAAACATGGATGAGAAGCATCTATCAGCTGCCTCCTGCACACTCCCTACTGGGGATGTACCTGCAACCAAGGTACATGCCCTTGACCGGAATCGAACCTGGGACCCTTGAGTCCGCAGGCCGACGCTCTATCCACTGAGCCAAACCGATTAGGGCTTTTTTTTCCTAATAGCTTTGCAGCTGGCCAATTTTATGATCTTGGGCTAGTCATTTATCTTCTATCAGCTTCTTTATCTGTAATATCAAATGGTTGAAGTAAATACTTTACAAGTTTCATCTGGCACTAACATTCTAAATTCTAAATGTTTATGATGTCATTCATCTATCTCTGTAAGAGATAGTTCAATGAATTATAACTTTTAGAATATTCTATTATTTCTTCAGCCACCCAATACCACCCATCTTTCAAGGTCAATATCAGATCTCTTTCCTCCATTAAGTCACCCATAATTATTCTAGCCAACACTTATCTCCCTATATTATAATTTCTCATAGAGTCATGTCTTGATTATTTAGCCTTTAACTGGCAATTGGAGAATGTGTCTAAGTTATTGTCTCTTCAATGAATACTCTTTTTAAAAAATATTTTTATTGATTTCGGAGAGGAAGGAAGAGGGAGAGAGAGAAACATCAATGATGAGAGAGAATCATCAGTTGACTGTCTCCTGCATGCCCCCTACTGGGGATGAAGCCCACAATCCGGGCATGTGCCCTTAACTGGAATCCAACCTGGGACCCTTCAGTCCGCAGGCCGATGCTCTATCCACTGAGCAAAACAGGCTAGGGCTCAATGAATAATCTTTTAAGAGAATGACTATGTAGTATTTATATAATACATGTAACCCTTAAGTTTTATATATGTGTGTGTATGTATGTAACATGTTCAGCTATATGTAATTGCTTTTTTCATAAGTCAAAAATGATTGAATATCAATAACTTCATGTATTCAACCTAACATGTAAATTTTAGTTAATTAAAATTCTGTTACACACTGACAATCTGATATTGTGCTAGCTAACATATATACAGTCTTTCATTTAATAGTGACAACAGCTGAAGGGGCACCATATTCTCCCTGGACCACATTTTATATTTTATCTTTTTTCAAGCACAGACTCCTTCACCCACCCACCCACCCCTGCCATTTCTGTGTTATAATTATATCCATATCTCATGGCACAGTAGCAGGCTGCCAGTTTCATTATGCCTTCCATAATTACGTTGGCCAGGAGAGATTAGCTTTACCTTTGTATATATTTTGGGTCATTCCTATCACATGAATGGCATGTCATTTGGCATGGCAATTCTTTGTGCATATATCTTAACTCTTCTGATACTTTATAACTTTCTTGTGAAAATGGATTTTTTCTGAATCTTTAAAAAAAAACAGTGCCTATTTTAGTAATTGCCCATAATAGATATTTAATATTTCCTAAACAAACTGATAAATAAGTAAATAATTAATTGATATGTTACTTGAATGGCAGAGTTCAATTATAGCCAAGCCAGTAATATATCTTTCACTATGTGTAAAAGTTATTTGGGACTACATTGAATTTTCACATCATTTCATCTAGTGTGGCCAGGAAAACCTTATCCATTAGCACCCTCGCTGTCCCAATGACTATATCAATTGCTTTTGTGATGTTCCTGTCATGTCCAACCTGAAAAACATTCTCTATCAAATTTCAGGCCTCAATACGACTACCTGCTTGACTGTCTGCTTGTTGCATAGCAACTGGCAGAAAGCAAAACTCTCTGTTCTTTGCCTTGACCAGGTTTTGTTATCTGAGAAATTTTATTTCAGAAGTTCCTGAATTACTCTTGTTGGGGATGGTATAAAGAAAGATTATCATATGATATAGAAAAGGCAGAATATGGAATAAAAATTTCTATATCTGGGCTCCATCCTTGCAATTTGCCATTTAAGAAAAGTCAAGTAACTCCAGCTCTCTTTTCATCTACAAAATAGGGATTTACAGATTCTAAGAACTAAATAGGAAATAAGTACTGGTAAGTGTACTGAATTTGTGAAGTCTATTCAAATGCAATTAATTATTATCACAGAGTGGTCTTAAGGGTGGGAAAAATGAAAGTCACTCTGAAATAAAAATCCTTTTTTCTAATTTAAATGTTAGGATTGTTTGCATGTACTTTTTGCTTTATCACAGTATGCAAAAACAAGGTAACTTCTTTAACTGGAAGATAAGTTAAAAAGTAAAAAGTGCTATCCCAATTCCCAATATAACCATTTCTAATTTATTTTTCAACTGTTTCAGCAAGAGCCTCTTTTGTCTATATAATTCTTCTGTTTCTTACACATCATTTCTCTAAAGTGAATTGATAACTTTATTATCCCTATATTCTTCTTTGTACACATAATGGTGTTGCCCAAAGCTGGAAAAATATCAAGATTCTTAGTTTTTCACTGTAGAACATCCTGAGCAAGTAATAATAATACATTTTTTCATTGCTTTGTTTGTTTATCAGGCTATGTTAAGAGATTTTTTAAGTTTATAAAGTCATGAGTTTTAGCATATAAACGAATACCTAGGTAAATGCATAATTATAAACTACCAAGAAAATTAATTTTCATTGTGTGGTATTTGAGGTCACTATGATATCTTCCCATTACTCCCGTAATATTCCTATTCCTTGAACTTTAGTCATGCGGTTACAACACATTTACTACATCAACATTTTTTCCCCCTCATGCTGTTCTCTAAGCCTGAAATATTTCCCCTTACTTTCCCACATACACAAAATAAGCTCATCTTTCAAGTCTCAATGGCAATGTTTATGGAATCTTTCTTACTATAATTGTTTAAGAACATAGGCAATGGAATCTGAATGTCTGAGTTCAAATTCTGAACTTGCCATTTATTTGTGATTTGGGGCAAGTTACCCTCTATGGGTCTCAATTTCATTATGAGTAAAATGGAGATATTAATAGAATCTATCTAATAGAATATATTTGAGGATTAAATGTGCTATTACATATGAGGCACTTCAAATGCCTAGACAAGAAAACATTCATTAAAAGTTAGCTAGCCCTGGATGGATAGCTCAGTTGGTTGGAGCATAGTCTTGTGCACCAAAGGATTGTGGTTTCAATTCCTGGTCAGGGCACAAACCCCGTTAGAGCACACATGGGAGGCAATCAATCAAGGTTTCTCGCTCTCTAAAAATTAATAAAAAAATATACTCTGGTGAGGATTAAAAAAAGAAGGTAGCTATTCACTCTCCAGTCAGAGTAATAATTGCTTTCTCTTTATACTCATATCAATTCCCTCTGTTTTTTTTTTTTTTTTTTGTCATGGGGCTTATTTTATTTTGCTTTATGTTAAAGTGATATTGTGCCATAAATTCCTTCTGGTTGAGATTATGTGTAATTTAACCCCTGTGTTCTCTCAGTAGCTAACATACTGCTTTGCACATAGGTGATACTTAAATGAATGCTTTTTTTAAAAAAGGAAATAAATAAAAGTTAGAGATGACACCTTGGATAACATGTTGATTTTAACTAAATTTCCACAACTAGCTTGGCATAATAATCTCAGCAAAAAGAAGCAAAGGAGCAGTTAGAGAACATTTCAATTCTTCCTTCTTTCAATGTCTCTTAGGCAACTTTGGCTTGAGATATGTCAATCCTGTGTATTTTATCAAATTATAAACTCAGCAGTATGAACATAATCTTGAGCTAATACTCTTGAGTTTTTATTAAGTGTACTGGAGTGAAGACATGGTTTTCCTATTAGGTATGGTCCATAGTTGCTGTTACAATTTTCCCTATGTTAAAAATAGACACATGGAGACTTCTGCTTCTGGCCTAGAAGAATTCTAGGGATAGTATTTACCATCCTAACTTAAATAACTAGAAAACGGGAAAAAATATATAAATAACAGTTTTTACATTTTGCAAAACAAGCAACATATCAGATACTGGAGGAAAAGAAAACAAATGAGGTGAGCCCTATGATTGTTTCAGTTTACTATTTAAAGAGAGTTTTCAGTCCATAGTGCTGGAAAACAGAACCCCAACAGAATCTAGCAGCTTGACTGAGTTGAAGAGTCAGAGTGTGGAGTTTGTAGAAGATAAAGTGGCTAAAATTTGTGGGCCAGGAAGTAGATGCAGAAAGGCTCTGCAAAAGGACTCCTTTGAGTCTTTGGCTGAATATTGATCTGTGCAGGCATGGGAGAAAAGTGCCCAAGTTTGGGAGAAAAATGGAAATAAGTTGGTGGGAAAAGGCCAGAGCTCACAAGGGGCTGGAATAATTTTTATTCTAAACAATGGTAATAGGAAGCCCTTGTAATACATAGTTCATCATGTATAGTCCTCACAGTATTTCATCAGTTAGTGGGGCCTAATTAGCTACAGATTAAAAGGTGCTTTGGATTCACTTTAAGAAAGCTTAAAAACGAGCCTAAAAGTGATGAAAAAGGTATCAAGTAGCTTAACTGAATCCCAGAAATAAGACCAACAATATTTAAGTAAACATAGCAAAATCTAGTACCAGTCAACATAAAATTCACAATGGCAACCATTCAGTAATGAATTACCAGATATGCAAAGAAGCAGGAAAATACTATGAATAATCAGGAGGGAAAAAAATCCAAGAATTGACACAGATGATAGAATTAATAGCTAAGAACTTAAAAACATTTGTCAAATAGGAGTTATATGTTTAAGACATAGAGGAAAACCTTATAATGATGAAGAAAGAAGAAGAAGATATATAAAAGATTCTAGAGATAAAAATATACTCCTATATAATAAAAGCCTAATATGCAAATTTAACGGCAGAATGACCAGTCGGTGGGGGGGCGGGTCCAGCGAGCAGGTGGTGCCAGGCCAGCCAAGGCAGGTGCCAGCAGGCAGAGGAAGGGGATGGCGATTGGGGGGAGGTGGCGACTGGCGGAGGAGGGTTGATGGGGGGGCGGGGCCAGCCACTCGCCGGCCAGCACTGTCCCCCAATCAGCCTGCTGGTCACCTCCCACAGAGAGAGGCCAGACTGTGGCTTAGGCCTGCTCCCTGAGGGCTCTCGGACTGCGAGAGGGCACAGACCGGGCTGAAGGACCACCCCCAAGTGCATGAATTTTTGTGCATCAGGCCTCTAGTATCCCAAATAAAACAAACACAAAACAAAAACTGAATGGTATTAATAGCATATTAGATATTATAGAATAAAGGAACAGTAAACTTGAAAACAGCAAAACCAAACAAGAACAACAAAGTGAACCATTGGGAGATAAAAGAGATTGAAAAAGAAAAGAATAAGAGCATCAGTAAGTTGTGCGACAATATAAATGGTTCTACTATGTTTAAATAGATTATCAGAAAGCATGGAGAGAGAATAGAGGACAGAAAAAACAATGGAAAAACCTTAATGGCCAAAATTTATACAAATGTGGTGAAAACTATATATTCACAGATCAAATAATATCACTGAGAACCAAATAGAAAAACATAAAGTGTAAACCATGCCAAAGTTCATCTTAATCTAATTTTTTAAAACAATAAATAAAGAAAAAAAATTTAAAGTGGTCAGAGAGAAAAGATACATTTCATATAACTTAGCATGATAAAAAATGATAGGAGATTTACTTTAAGTAACCATACATGCTAGAAGAAAAAATGTAGACCTAGAATTCTACATCCAGCAAAAAGAGCTTTGCAAAATAAAGACTTTGCCAGATGAACAGTAGCTGGGAGAATCCATTGCCAGCAGATACGCATAATAGAAAACAATGAAAGACTTTTTTAGATAGAAAAAATGATACTATATGGAAATTTGGATCTATACTAAAGAATGAATACCACTTGAAATAGTAAATATAAAAGTCTTTCCCTCATTGCTTTAAAGCTTATTAAGAAGTAGTTTAGTGTTTAAAGCAAAAATAATTACAGTGCGGAGATTATAACATGTAACTACAGTTTCAAAAAGGACATAAGTGTGATAATATAATTATACTGTTCCAGAATTCTTTTTTTTTCATTTTTTTATTAAGATATTATATGTGTACATATCTTATCATTGCCTCCCCCCACCCCTCTCCCATACATGCCCTCACACCCCAGTGTTTTGGGTCCATTGGTTATGCTTATATGCATGCATATAAGTCCTTCATTTGATCTCTTATCTCCCCCACCTCTCCCTAACCTTCCCGCTGTAATTTGACAGTCTGTTTGATGCTTTACTGACTCTGTATCTATCTTTTTGTTCATCGGCTTATAATGTTCTTTATTATCCATAAATTACTGAGATCATGTTGTATTTTTCTTTCATTGACTGGCTTATTTCACTTAGCATAATGTTCTCCAATTTCATCCAGTTTGCTGCAAATGGTAAGAATGCCTTCTTTTTTATGGCAGCATAGTATTCCATTGTGTAGATGTACCATAGTTTTCTGATCCAGTCATCTGCTGACAGGCACTTAGGCTGTTTCCAAATCTTAGCTATTGTAAATTGTGCTGCTATGAACATAGTGGTGCATATATCCTTTCTGATTGGTGTTTCTAGTTTCTTTGGATATATTCCTAGGAGTAGGATTACTGGGTCAAATGGGAGTTCCATTTTTAGTTTTTTGAGGAAACTCCATACTGTTCTCCACAGTGGCTGCACCAGTCTGCATTCCCACCAGCAGTGCACGAGGGTTCCTTTTTCTCCGCATCCTCGCCAACACTTGTCATTTGTTGATGATAGCCATTCTGACAGGTGTGAGATGGTACTGCATTGTTGTTTTGATTTGCATCTCTCGGATAATTAGTGAAGTTGAGCATGTTTTCATGTGTCTCTTGGCTTCCTTCTGTCTTCTTTTGAAAAGATTCTATTTAGGTCCGTTACCCATTTTTTTTATTGGATCATTTATCTTCCTTTTATTAAGTTGTAGAAGCTGCCTGTAGATGTTGGAGATTAAACCTTTATCAGTGATAACATTTGCAAATATGTTCTCCCATACAGTGGGTTTTCTTGTTTTGTTGATGGTTTCTTTTGCTGTAAAAAAGCTTTTTATTTTGATGTAGTCCCATTTGTTTATTATCTCTTTAGTTTCCATTGCCCTTGGAGCAGTATCAGTGAAGAAGTTCTTTTGGCATATGTCTGAGATTTTGCTACCTGTGGATTCCTCTAGTATTTTTATGGTTTCCCATCTTATGTTTAAGTCCTGTATCCATTTTGAGTTTATTTTTGTGTATGGTGTAAGTTGGCGATCTAATTTCATTTTTTTGCATGTATCTGTCCAATTTTCCCAACACCATTTATTGAAGAGACTGTCTTGACTCCATTGTATGTTCATGCCTCCTTTGTCAAATATTAATTGAGCATAGTGGTTTGGGTCGATATCTGGATTCTCTATTCTATTCCATTGGTGTATATGTCTGTTCTTGTGCCAGTACCAGGCTGTTTTGAGAACAGTGGCTTTGTAATACAGCTTGACATGTGGTATTGAGATCCCTCCTACTTTATTCTTCTTTCTCAGGGTTGCTGTGGCTATTTGGGGTCTTTTTTTTATTCCAGATGAATTTTTGGAGAGTTTTTTCTAGGTCTGTGAAATATGCTGTTGGTATTTTGATGGGGAGTGCATTGAATCTATATATTGCTTTGGGTAGTATGGACATTTTAATGATGTTGATTCTACCAATCCATGAACATAGTATGTTCTTCCATCTGCTTACATCTTCCTCTATCTCTTTTTTCAGTGTCCTGTAGTTTTCTGCGTATATGACTTTTACCTCCTTAGTTAAATTTATTCCTAGATATCTTATTTTTTTGGTGCGAGGGTAAATGGGATTGCTTTTTTAGTCTCTCTTTCTGTAAATTCACTATTGGTGTATAGAAAGGCCATGAATTTCTTTGTGTTAATTTTGTATCCTGCTACATTGCCGAGTTCACTTATTAAGTCTATTAGTTTTTTGATGGAGTCTTTCGGGTTTTTTATGTACAATATCATGTCATCTGAAAATAAGGACAGCTTTACTTCCTCTTTTCCAATTTGGATGCCTTTTATTTTTTCTTCTTGTCTAATTGCAATGGCTAATACTTCCAGTACTGTGTCAAACAGGAGTGGTGAGAGTGGGCATCCCTGTCTTGTTCCTGTTCTTAGGGGAAATGGTTTTAGTTTTTGCCCATTGAGTATGATATTTGCTGTGGGTTTATCATATATAGCTTTTATTATGTTGAGGTATGATCCTTCTATTCCCACTTTGTTGAGAGTTTTTATCAAGAAAGGGTGTTGGATTTTGTCAAATGCTTTTTCTGCATCTATTGATATGACTATGTGATTTTTTTCTCTCAATTTGTTTATGTGATGTATCACATTTATTGATTTGCGGATATTGTAGCATCCTTGCATTCCTGGGATAAATCCTACTTGGTCATGGTGTATGATCTTTCTGATGTACTGCTGGAGCCGATTTGCTAGAATTTTGTTGAGGATTTTGGCATCTATGTTCATGAGGGATATTGGCCTGTAATTCTCTTTCATTGTGTTGTCTTTATCAGGTTTTGGTATTAGGGTGATGCTGGCTTCATAGAAGGAGCTTGGAAGTATTCCTTCGTCTTGAATTTTTTGGAATAGTCTGAGGAGGATAGGTTTTAGTTCTTCCTTGAATGTTTGGTAAAACTCTCCTGTAAAGCCATCTGGCCCAGAATTCTTACACCATATATGATATAATAAAATATTTGAAAATGGACTTAATAATAAGTTAAAAACATATTTGTAAACTCTAACAAGTCATTTAAAATATCTAAACAAAGAAGTACAACTAATAAGGAAATAATGGAGATAGAATAGAATAATAAAAATATCCAGTCAATACCAAAGAAGGTAAAAAACGAAAGAACAAAGAACATATGGGACAAAGAAAAAATAGTAACAGCTACATGTTAGGTTTAAACTCATTCATATTGATAATCACATTACATATAAATGGTCTAAACCAACCAATGCAAAAGCAGAGATTTTCATATAAAAGTAAGATTCTAAAAAAAAAGTAAGATTCTACTGTATGCTGTCTAAAAGACACCCTATTTTAAATGTAAAGTCCCAGATAGGGTTGGAATTGGTAAAATATATACTATAAAGCCCTAATCAAATGAAAGACTTGCTACATTTAGATTTTGGATAATGAGAGAAATTGTATATATATTCAATCACAGAGTTTAAAGTCACATGAAACTGAAATTCACAGAACTGAAATGAGAAATGAACAAATATACAATTATTATTGAATATTTCAATATTTCCCTTTCAGTAATTGAATTAACAAGTACAAAGAAATTCTGTAAAGATGTAGAAAATTTGAACATCATTAAATAATTGATCTAATTAACATTCATATAATATTCTGATCAGAAACAACAGAATACATATTATTTTCAAGTGGATATGTAACGTTTATCTAGATGCAAAATATTATAGACCATAAAGCAAATGTCAATAAAGACATGACTTAAAAATCATCTAAAATATGTACTCTTATTAAAATAAATTAGAAATAAATTACAGTTATCTAGAAAATCCAAAATACTTTGAAATTAACACTGTTCTAAATAACCCATGGATCAAAGATGGACTTACCAGAGAAATTAGAATATATTTGAATTTAATTAAAACGACATAACATCAAAATATGTGTATTTGTAGCTAAAGTAGTGCTTAGAAAGGGAAATGTATAGCATTTATTAATTATGTTATAAAAGGAAAATGGTCTCGAATACATAACCTAGATGTTACTGAAATAATTGGATAGCTATATGCAAAAACAGCAACAAAACATAAAGAATATGGATCCTACTTCAAACTATGTACAATTTTGTATAAATAAAATTAATTGTAAAGTGATTAAGGACCTAAATGTAGAAGCTAAAAATATTAACCTTTTTCTTTGAATAGGAGCAAATATATGTGACCTTGTGTTAGGCAAATATTTCTTAAATGGAACATATTATAGAAATATAGTTTACATTATAAAAATAGATTAAGCTTCATCAAAATTATAAACTTTTGCTTTTCAAAAGACTATTACAAAAATAAAATGTCAGGGCACTGGCTGTGAGAAAAAGTTTGAAAAACATATATCAGATAAAAGCTTAATTTCAGAATAGAGAACTCTTATAATTTCTTAATAAAAGGTCAGCTTATTTAAAAAATGGGGCAACAACTTGTGCATTCATAGATGGCAAATAAACATATAAAAGGGTGTTCAGCATAACAAATTATTAAGAAAATGCAGATAAATACCACAATGAGATACTTCTGCTTACCTACCAGAATGGCACCCAAAGTAGCAAGTGTTGGTTGGGAGGTATAACAACCTCATACACTGCTGGTGGGAATAAAAAAGATACAACTTCTTTGGAAAATTGTGTAATGTGAAGTTAAAAATACCCTTACCATATGACCCAGAAAATTCTACTTCTAAATGTTTACCAAAAGAAATAAAAACATACATTCCTCCAAAAAACTGGTTAAAGAAACTTTCATAGCAACTTTATTCATAATAGTTTCAAAATGGGACTAAATCAAATTTCTGTCAATAGGCAAATGGATAAACAAATGTGGTATAACCGTAGAATCAATGATACTCATTGATAAAAAGAAATAAAATATATACAATGTGAATAAAGCTTAAAAACCTTTTGTCAAGTGAAAACAATCAGTCATAAAGAAATACATGCTATATAAATCTATTTATATGAACTTCTTTAAAGAGCAAAGCTATGGTGGTAGAAATCAGATTTATTTACTACAAAGTCATAAAGTGTTGATAGAATGAAAGACATGTTCTGCATCATGCTAGTGTGGTGGTGTAAATTTGGCAAAACTCACTGAAATGTGTATTTCAAATTGGTGAGTTTTGAGTATCATCTTTACACAGGGGCCATGCTAATCTTCTCTATATCATTCTTCAAACTGGTGTGTTTTACTGTATACAAATTATGCCTCAATATAACTGACAAAATGTCAGCTACCCATACTGGGGTAATTTGTGCAGGAAGCAAAAAATAATCTTTTAGTTATTTTGCCTTTCTTATTTTTCAATGACATTAACACTGGTGTTACCTCTTATTCATCATGTTTTATTGAAATCTATCATTCATTAAAAGTGAAGAGGAGAATATTAATAAACAGAAACACTCTTTGGGAGGATGATGTAAGTTCCTATTGGTAGAATTAAGTGACAGGAAAAGTAAATACTAATCAGTCATAATCTAATTAATTGCTAAGTGGTAGAACGCAACATGAAAAGCTCCGTGGAGATGAGGATAGCTCCTTTGGCTTATAAGTGCTTTAATGGCTCTTGCATCCCAGGTGTGGAAAGAAAGAAGGGAAAACAATCCAATAGCAAAGCTGTCAGACACTTTGGGTCTTTGGCTCTTGGGAAGAAAGGCCACTGCTGCCTTTTTCAAAATGCTAACAGTAATCTTAGGCAGTAGTAGTAGTTCTTTTATCAGCTGAGCAAGCCTGGTTATTGGTGATTGTCAAGGTTCCACCTCTGGATTTCTTCCATAACTGTGCTTAACAACATGGGGCTTGCAATCTCCTGCTCAATATGAGAGTTCAGCAGGGCTTCAGGAGGCAGAAACCCAGCACGGGCTCTGTGTAGCATGCACTCCGCACTGCTCACAGCTGTGGAATGTTCTGTTCTGCTTATTAGCAAGTCAGGCTGTTGAAGGCAGAGAGAATTTTGGAAGTCGGAATACTATGGCAGAGCTCAGACACTTCTCAGTGCTTATTTGTGGCAGGTTGCTAGAAGTCCAGTGTGAGCGGATGATGACACTTTCACTTGAAAGGAAATATGTGGAGATAGGTTGAAAGTCTGTTTTAATAGAAAAGAAGGAAATCACCCTGGTCCTGTCAGTTGCTAATGGGATGGGTCAAAGAATTTCACCTAGAAATCAAGAGCTCATGTTGTGTAGATCATGAACCAATTAATCAGGTCTACAGGTTTGTGGCTCAGAAGGGCCCATGTTTGGTTTAATGCTCTGCTGTTACCATCTTGAAATTATTGATAATTTAATCTTTGAACTTGTGTTTGATAAGTGAAACCCAATAGGACATTGACCCACTTGTGCTCTGTGCAGTGTGTGTGTGTCTGCCATTCCTTTGACACTCCATTCATGTATAAACTAGACAATGCACCATGAGGGTAGAAGTCCATGGCCCCTCAGTGAATGGGAGTTCAGAGAGACTTAAAGTGAGTACAAAGTAAGACTGAATAAATGGGTCCATGTCTCAAGAGCTCGAGAGGCCATGCTTTCTATTTGAACTAGTACTTGATTCAAATGTAGCTAGCACAAACGGAATGACATTCTAATAAACAGGAACCACCAAGAAATCTCATATGCTTTCTTGCTTATACTACTTCTTTGCACTAGCCAACCATTTATGGTGAAAATGATGACTTAGGAGGAAAAAGAAAAGGTGTAAGTCAATTTATAGTTATTTTTTTTCTTTTTAGTTCTTCATTATTCATCAATAAGCTCAAGATAGAGCATGTTGTTAGACTCTGTACATATCCAAAAGGTGACATGTAATAGCTGAGTTAGTTTTGTTCATTGTTTCCACTGTTTTGGTAAGAATGAAATTTCTATGCATGTATGAGTTACAAAATACAAATTCTGTAATTTCAGTGATTTTGTATATAAGTTAAATGTTCTTGTATTTGCTTTTAAAACTAGCAGTGCAACAATATAAAGATAAATGGTATAATTCTAATTAAGTTTAAAAATTTTTCTTTTTTTCCCCACTTTTTTTAATTTAGGTATTATATGTGTACATATCTTATCATTGTCCCCCCCACCCCACTCCCATACATGCCCTCATCTCCCAGAGTTTTGTGTCCATTGGTTATGCTTATATGCATGCATACAAGTCCTTCGGTTGATCTCTTATCTCCCCCACCTCTCCCTAACCTTCCTCCTGTAATTTGACATTCTGTTTCATGCTTTACTGTCTCTCTATCTATATTTTTGTTCATCACTTTATAATGTTCTTTATTATCCATAAATGAGTGAGATCATGTGGTATTTTTCTTTCATTGACTGGCTTGTTTCACTTAGCATAATGTTCTCCAATTCCATCCAGGTTGCTGCAAATGATGAGAATTCCTTCTTTTTATGGCAGAATAGTATTCCATTGTGTAGATGTACCACAGTTTTCTGATCCAGTCATCTGCTGAGGGGCACCTAGGTTTTTTCCAAATCTTAGCTATTGTAAATTGTGCTGCTATGAACATAGGGGTGCATATATCCTTTCTGATTGGTGTTTCTAGTTTCTTCGGATATATTCCCAGGAGTGGGATTACTGGGTCAAATGGGAGTTCCATTTTCAGTTTTTTGAGGAAACTCCATACTGTTCTCCACAGTGGCTGCACCAGTCTGCATTCCCACCAGCAGTGCACAAGGGTTCCTTTTTCTCTGCATCCTCGTCAACACTTGTCGTTTGTTGATTTGTTGATGATTGCCATTCTGACAGGTGTGAGATGGTACCGCATTGTTGTTTTGACTTGCATCTCTCGGATAATTAGTGACGTTGAGCATGTTTTCATGTATCTCTTGGCCTTCCTTCTGTCTTCTTTTGAAAAGATTCTATTTAGGTCCGTTGCCCATTTTTTTATTGGATCATTTATCTTCCTTTTATTAAGTTGCATAAGCTGCCTGTAGATGTTGGAGATTAAACCTTTATCAGTGATAGCATTTGCAAATATGTTCTCCCATAGAGTGGGCTTTCTTGTTGTTTTGTTGATAGTTTCTTTTGCTGTAAAAAAGCTTTTTATTTTGATGTAGTCCCATTTGTTAATTTTCTCTTTAGCTTCCATTGTCCTAGGGGCAGTGTCAGTGAAGAAGTTCTTTTGGCATATGTCTGAGATTTTGTTGCCTGTGGATTCCTCTAGTATTTTTATGGTTTCCCGTCTTATGTTTAAGTCCTGTATCCATTTTGAGTTGATTTTTGTGTATGGTGTAAGTTGGTGATCTAGTTTCATTTTTTTGCATGTATCTGTCCAATTTTCCCAACACCATTTATTGAAAAGACTGTCTTGACACCATTGTATGTTCATGCCTCCTTTGTCAAATATTAATTGAGCATAGTGGTTTGGGTCGATATCTGGATTCTCTATTCTGTTCCATTGATCTATATGTCTGTTCTTGTGCCAGTACCAGGCTGTTTTGAGAACTGTGGCTTTGTAATACATCTTGAAGTCTGGTATTGAGATCCCTCCTACTTTATTCTTCTTTCTCAGGGTTGCTGTGGCTATTCAGGGTCTTTTTTTATTCCAGATGAATTTTTGGAGAGTTTTTTCTAGGTCTGTGAAATATGGTGTTGGTATTTTGATGGGGAGTGCACTGAATATGTAGATTGCTTTGGATAGTATGGACATTTTAATGATGTTGATTCTACCAATCCATGAACATGGTATGTTTTTCCATCTGTTTACGCCTTCCTCTATCTCTTTTTTTAGTGTCCTGTAGTTTTCCGTGTATAGGTCTTTTAGCTCCTTAGTTAAGTTTATTCCTAGGTATCTTAGTTTTTTTGGTGTGATAGTAAATGGGATTGCTTTTTTAGTCTCTCTTTCTGTAAGTTCACTATTGGTGTACAGAAATGCCATAGATTTCTTTGTGTTAATTTTGTATCCTGCTACATTGCCGAGTTCACTTATTAAGTCTATTAGTTTTTTGATGGAGTCTTTCAGGTTTTTTATGTACAATATCATGTCATCTGCAAGTAAGGACAGCTTTACTTCTTCTTTTCCAATTTGGATGCCTCTTATTTCTTCTTCTAGTCTAATTGCAATGGCTAATACTTCCAGTAATGTGTCAAACAGGAGTGGTGATAGAGGGCATCCCTGTCTTGTTCCTAGTCTTAGGGGAAATGGTTTTAGTTTTTGCCCATTGAGTATGATATTTGCTGTGGGTTTATCATATATAGCTTTTATTATGTTGAGGTATGATCCTTCTATTCTCATTTTGTTGAGAGTTTTTATCAAGAAAGGGTGTTGGATTTTGTCAAATGCTTTTTCTGCATCTATTGATATGACTATGTGATTTTTTCTCTCTCAATTTGTTTATGTGATGTATCACGTTTATTGATTTGCGGATATTGTACCATCCTTGCATTCCTGGGATAAATCCTACTTGGTCATGGTGTATGATCTTTCTGATGTACTGCTGGAGCCGATTTGCTAGAATTTTGTTGAGGATTTTGGCATCTATGTTGATGAGGGATATTGGTCTGTAATTCTCTTTCATTGTGTTGTCTTTATCAGGTTTTGGTATTAGGGTGATGCTGGCTTCATAGAAGGAGCCTGGAAGTGTTCCTTCCTCTTGAATTTTTTGGAATACTTTGAGGAGGATAGGTTTTAGTTCTTCCTTGAATGTTTGGTAAAACTCTCCTGTGAAGCCGTCTGGCCCCAGGCTTTCGTTTGCCGGAAGCTTTTTGATGACTGCTTCAATTTCTTCCATAGTTACTGGCATGTTGAGCTGTTTAGATTCTTCCTGATTGAGTTTTGGAAGGTTATATTTGTCTAGGAATATGTCCATTTCCTCCAGGTTGTCCAGTTTGTTGGAATAGAGTTGTTCGTAGTATTTTTTAACAATCCTTTGTATTTCGGCGGGGTCTGTTGTTATTTCACCACTTTCATTTCTGATTTTGATTATTTGGGTCCTCTCTCTTTGCTTCTTGGTGAGCCTGGCTAGAGGTTCATCAATTTTGTTTATCTTTTCAAAGAACCAACTCTTGGTTTTGTTGATTTTTCGTATTGTTTCTTTGGTCTATATGTCATTTATCTCCACTCTGACCTTTATTATTTCCTTCCTTCTGCTTACACTGGGCTTTTCTTGTTGCTCTCTCTCTAAGTCTTTGAGTTGTTGGATTAGGTAATTTATTACCATTGTTTCTTGTTTTTTGCAGTAGGCTTGTAGAGCTATGAACTTCCCTCTCAGGACTGCTTTCGCTGTGTCCCATAGATTTTGGATTGTTGTGTTTTCATTGTCATTTGTTGCCATGATGTTTTTTATTTCTTCCTTTATGTCTTTGGTAACCCAGTCATTGTTTAATAGCATGCTGTTTAGTCTCCATGTGTTTGATTTCTTTGGATTGTTTTTATTGTAGTTGATTTCCAGTTTTATGCCGCTGTGATCTGAGAAGATACTTGATATGATTTCTATCTTCTTAAATTTGGAGAGACTTTGCCTATGTCCTAACATATGGTCTATCTTTGAAAATGACCCATGTGCACTTGAGAAGAATGTATATTCTGTGGCTTTGGGGTGAAATGTTCTGAAGATGTCGATTAATTCCATCTGTTCTAGTGAGTCATTTAGGATTGATGTTTCTTTGCTGATTTTTTGTTTAGAGGATTTGTCCATTGGTGATAGTGGGGTATTAAAGTCTCCTACTATGATTGCATTGCTGTCAATCTCTCCTTTGATATCTTCCAGGAGTTTTTTTATGTATTTGGGTGCTCCTGTATTGGGTGCGTATATGTTTACCAGAGTTATTTCTTCTTGTTGGATTGCTCCCTTTAGTATTATGAAGTGGCCTTCATTATCTCTTGTTATGTCCTTCACTTTGAGATCTAATTTGTCAGATATAATTATTGCTACCCCAGCTTTTTTTTTCATTTCCATTCGCCTGGAAAACCTTTTTCCATCCCTTCATTCTCAGTCTGTATGTGTCTTTTTTTCTGAGGTGGGTTTCCTGTAGACAGCAGATATATGGGTTTTGTTTTCTTATCCAATCAGTTACCCTGTGTCTTTTGATTGGGGCATTCAATCCATTTACATTTAAAGTTATTATTGATAGGTACTTATTTGTCGCCCTTTTTATTTTATACCCGTGTACCTTCTTTGCTTCCTATTTCTTTTTTCTTTTTTTTTTTTTTACAGCAGATCCTTTAGCATTTCTTGCATTGCTGGTTTGGTGGTGATAAACTCCCTTAGTCCTTTTTTGTCTGTGAAGCTCCTGATTTCACCTTCAATTTTGATTGATAGCCTTGCTGGGTACAGTATTCTTGGATTTAGACCCTTCCTTTGCATGACTTTGTATATTTCATTCCATTCCCTTCTGGCCTGATGAGTTTCTGTTGAGAAATCAGTTGCTAGTCTGATGGGGGTTCCAAAGTTGTATGTAACTTTCTGTCTCTTTCTGGCCGCTTTTAAGATTCTTATTTTGTCGTTGGTGTTTGCCAACTTAATTATAATGTCCCTTGGCATCGGTCTTTTGGGGTTCATTTTGCTTGGGACTCTGTGAGCTTCTTGGATTTGTGTGGGTTTTTTCTTCCCTATATCAGGGAAGTTTTCTGTTATTATTTCTTCAAACAGGTTTTCTATTCCTTGCTCAGTTTCCATTCCTTCTGGTACCCCTATTATTCGGATGTTGTTTTGTTTCGTGTTGTCCCGAAGTTACCTTAGGCTCTCCTCATGCTTTCTAATTTTTTTTTCTAGAAGCTGTTCTATTTGGGTATTTTTTTCCATCTTGTCTTCTTGCTCACTTATGCGGTCCTCTGCTTCTTCTAGTCTACTCTTGATGCTTTCTATTGAGTTCTTTATAGCAGCGATGTCATTTCTCATTTCTTCTTGGTTCTTCTTCATTTCCTCTTGGTTCTTACTCATATTGTCGAATTTGTCTTCCATTCTTTTCAGCCACCTTATGACCATTACTCTGAATTCTTTCTCTGATAGGTTGCTTGCCTCGAATTCGTTTACTTCCTTTTCTGGTGATGCCTGCTTTTCTTTCCTATGGGGGCTGTTTCTTTGTCTCCCCATGGTCTCTCTTCTCCGGATGTCTGGTTATATAGTTCTCTCTCTCCTGCATTGATTTAAAGGTACAAAATACAACACAACCAGGTACAACACACAAGGCACTGAATAGAATTGTATTCACGATATTAATAACCTCCAATAAAGGTGTCCCCCAGAGAAAGACAAATTAGGGGATAGGAAAGGAATAGGAAGAGTAAAAAAGAAAGGAGTGTGAAAATGAACTTGGGAAAAGAGAAGAAAAAAAGAAAAGAAAAAAAAAAAGTAAGAGAGACAAGAACGATACTAAGAGAGAAAAGGGGAACAAACTATAAATATGGTGAATAAACTCCAATAGAACAACCACTAATCCTAGCAAATGCCAGCTACACGAACCTGGAGATTAATACAAACTACAACACTAACTAATATCAAGTGAGGTAAGGGAAAACAGAAGTAAAAAACAAACAAAAACAAAGCAAGCAAAACAACCAAACAAACAAAAAAAGAATAAGCAAAACAATCTCATAAAAAAGCATACAAACTCAATCTAATCAACATTAAACAAACAACAACAAAAGGCCAGAGAGAAAAACAGGTTTTTTTTTGTTTTTTTTTAGTTAAGGTATCGTAGAGAGAGGTGTGTATGGACTTGGAGCAGGGTGTTGGAAATTAGATATATAAGTAGGGTGAAATTTTAGCAGAGGATAAACCGAAAGAGTAGGGAAAATCTAAAGCCAGAAAGGCTTAAGATAAACAGGAGACCAAAAGGGAAAAGGTTAGGAAGAGAGTGATGGCATAAAGTTAGCGTTGAGATAGGGTAAAACGATGCTAAAGGAAAGATGCGAATAGAATGTAGGACACTAATCCCAAAATAAAACAAAGAGAAAATTAAATGACACTTAAAAAAAAAAGTAAAATAATAGTGATATAATGCTAATTGAAAATAAAAATGTAATAATTAAAAAGGTGAAAATCGAGTGAGGAAAAAAATTTAGTTTCTTAAGTAAAAGATGCAAAAAATGAAAATAAAAAATAAAACATTAAAATTAAAATAAAAAAATTAAAATTAAATTAAAATAAAAAATAAGAAGAATAAAATGTGCAATAGTGGCGGTCATTCACTTCCTCTATTGTTCTGTTTGGTATGCCTTTTTCCTGGTCCGGGCTGTATTGGAGTTCCCTTAGTTCTACTGTTCCTCAGTGTGTAAGCCAGTCCTGATTTTTAAGCAGGCAGTGTCTTAATTTCTCGTAATTATTTTTTATTAAACCAGAGACAATTTGTGTTTCATCCCCTGGGTGGCAGTGTTTCTGGATTGACTTCCAGGCCTCTCTAGCTTTTTTTTTCCCTATGGCACTCACTACCGGTTTGTGGAAGTGTGCGCCTCAGAGCTGCCTCTCCGATGGTCACTCCCAGCTCCGCTCCCCAGGTTCCGGAGAAACAACTTCCCCCTGCAGTCTCTCAGGGTATTCCCCAACTGGGTTTTCCTATGTCTTGGGCTTAGTAATCAGTATCAGAAAAAGCCCAAGTGTGCGGACAGTGGATCTCCGCACAAGACTAAGCAGCCTGCACTCCTTCGAAAAACTCTCAGTCTGACCCTCCTCGTCAGACCAAAATGGGTTGCTTTTTAGAGAACCCATCTGTTAGCAGCTCAGAGGACCCCCTTCCACATTCCCGGATCTCGGCAGCTCCAACAGCCGTGGATTTTTTTAGGCACAGACTTCCCCAGTCCTGCAGCTCCCGCCTTTCGTGCGTTTCCCTCTCCCGCCGCTGGGACCAGAAACCTCACCTTATCCCCGCGAAATCTGACCTTTTCTTGGTGCAGTGAAGAGTTCCTTTGGATCCGTGTGTTTGGGCAGATTGGGGGCCGGTGTTCTGGTGCTCACAGCTGTTCAGTGTTCACCGTTGTCGTGGAAAGTCAGGCCTCCAATAAAACCCTCCTTTCCTTGCAAGATGGCGAGTTTTCCTCCTCTGAGCCTGCAGCTCCGGGAGGGGATCCAGCTGCTGTGGGTGCTGCACGGTCAGGGGAACCCTGCCTAGCACTCCTCCACCTTCTCCTGGAGTTTAGCTGTTCCTTAGCTTGCCAACAGACACTCCCCGTGCGAATCTCAGCTGTTCTTACTCTCTGCCCCAGGACCAGTCTTAGAACACGTCTCTATTCAGCCGCCATTTTTCCTACTCCTAAAAATTTTTCTTTACTTAGAATTATAAATAGCAAATACAAAACACATGATGAATAGAGAAAGAGGTTGCAAAACAAAACAAAAAGCCTTATATTTTAGTACCTTTAAAGGTACCTTTTTCATGCTGTTTGACCAAGGGGCCCCACATATTCATCTTGAACGGGGCTCTATAAATTATGTAGGCAGGCCCTGCCATCAATACAGGGTTCTTTTCCAGGTGAAATCCATTAATGCATGTTAAGTAGCAGCTATGGAAGGCAGCTACACACTTTATTAATTTTGTACCTCTACTCAGCCTTCTAACATAGGTTGAGCAATCAAGTAGACTTTTCTATTTTGACTAAGGCTATAACCTTTGCTCTACTGCATCTAGGAATTCATCAGTTATGAAATATCTACTATATGCCACTTACTCATAATAAGAACTTTAAAACTTAGTTGAGGGAATGGATATTTACATAGCAAAGTGATATGTACTATCTAAAATAGACATGAAAAAACACAGGTAAGAGTGATATAATTGCTGGACAGTCGTGGAAGACAGACTTGATTTTACTGAGCTGGTGCTGTTTAAGCACAGTTGAAAAGGGAAGATTTTAAAAATTAAAACGTGTTTGTGCCATTGTCTCACCCATCACAATTTTGAAAAAGTGGTTTTTACTTTGAAAAATAACCTGGAACATTTTGCCTTCTTTTTTATTGTTAGCAGTGAGGCAAGATGTTTAAAAGCTGGTAGTGAGAGAAAAAAATCACTCCCAAGTTCTAGAGAAATTCACCCAGGATATGGCTCCATGTGTAACACCAATGACTTAATATTTGGGACACTTTTCAAATTTGAGGTGATGATGACATTCGGGTATTAATTGGGAGCAGTATCCTATAGGAATCAAAGAACACATCTGAAATTACTTTAAACCTATCATAAAGATGTTTGTGGTAACTGCAAGTCTTTTCAACCCTGGAGGTTGGCTGGATTACTATTTTGATTAAAAGTGGAAGATAGTTACTGGTCATATAGATCAATATAATTCTGTAGTCTCTGCCACTTCTCTATTCCTCATTACAGCAGGGGAGTGGGGGAGTCAAAGCAGGAATTAAGGGAAATGTGGTGGAGAAATCAATCAGGAATGCGGTGTGGCTGGAGGGCAGTAGTACAGATAGCAATTCCAGGCTCTCATTTTCCACTGCTCCTTCTCCATTGATTCAAATGACTGAGCCCAGCCCTCCCTTCTCCCCTGGGAAGGAAGTACTGGCCACAGAGCAGAAATCAATGCTCACAAGTGAAGAATGGGAAATGAGAATCAGCCTGGAGCTGTGGTGGCTAAAGGTTATGGTTAAACCATGTTTACCTAGAAACTTATTCATGTAGGAGGCGAAGGTATGTGCTTTGAGAGATTGTTTTCCTCCAGAGATAAATGTGTTGTAGACGCTCCCTCCCATCCTGACACTTTCTAAAAGGGCTTTTATAAATGATGTTCCCTCACTTCCCTTTGTTTGGCTTTTAGCAGCAGGAAGCCAAGAAATGGCCCAACCTCAGTGCTGAGGGCTCTGGGAAAGAGTTGCAAAAAATACACCTGCAGGTGTGGAAGGCTGTTCAGTGACCCCCGGTGTGCAGAAGGCCATGAAGAAATTATGAGATTAGAGGATCGAGAGAGTGACAGCAGCTGCCTTTCAGCAGCTTTCTCCTGTTGCTTTGAGAATAATTCAACTCTAGCAGAATCATTTAGGGCCCAAGAAAATAGTGCAAAGTGAAGAAGGGGCTAGAAATGATAGTTGTTAACCTTAGGGAGAGAAGAGATATTTTGAGCTTGCCCCAGGATGTTGAGAAGTGGAATGGCTGAGCAAATCACGTTAGGAGAGTAGCAGAACACACTTTTATACTTTTGCATTTTCCTAGAAGAAATAAAGGATGTACCAAAACATCTTAGATTATTTACAGGGGGCAGTAGTAAAACCAGGAAAGCTTGCAATGCAAACTAAAACACTTCCAAGTTTTAAGAGTGAGAAGAAAATACAATTAAGAAATAGTGAATGAAGATTAATAGCTTATTTAAAAATAAAAAAGCTGTTTACAGCAGCTTTTAATTTAAAATTGCATCAGGCTAACAGACCCTGCATAGTCTCTTACTTTCTGCTGAAATGCCAATAAAGACAGAAAGCCCAAAACTCATAACACCACCAAAACTGAAAATTTCAACCTATTTCCATAATCTTGGCAATTGTAATTGTTGGATGTGTATTTAAAACTGTACTTAATACATTATCTTCTAGTTTTATTGAGATATAATTGACATAAAATATTGTGTAAGTTGAAGGTGGATAATCCAAGTGCAAAAGGTTAAAAGAAGAAAATTCATCAATATGATCAACATGAAGACTTAAGCTTATAAAGCTTATAAAGTTCAAGGGAAAAAATAATCCCTATGGTTATTGAGGCAGATGATAAAAAGTCATCTTTATGAGAGTAAAATAAGGATGGTTCAACATCCCTCAGTGTTAGAAGACAGTGAAGCAATATTTGGGGGTTTTAGGAGAGAAATGTGGAACCAAATAATATTATACACAGCCACAATATCATTCTAGCAAGGCATCAGAGAGAGAGATCCTCAAATGTACAAGAACTCAAGGACTATAGCATACATGAAATGTCTTTGAATCTATTATTAAGAAAATCAAGTCAACCAAGAGGGTAATCAAGACAAAGAACACAAGAATTTAGAAGGCCTTATATGAAAAGAACTATCATTATACTAGAGGCTCAGTGCATGAAATTCGTGCATGTGGTGGGGGGTGTCCCTCAGCCGAACCTGCACCCTCTCCAATCTGTGACATCCCTCTCACAATCCAGGACCGCTGGCTCCTAACCGCTCGCCTGCCTGCCTGCCTGATTGCCCCTAATCGCTTCTGCTTGCCAGCCTGATTGTCCCCTAATTGCTCCCCTGCCGGCCTGATTGACGCCTAACTGCTTCCCTGCTAGCCTGATCACCCCCCAACTGCCCTCCCCTGCCAGCCCGATCGCCCCCAACTTCCCTCTCGTGCTGAGACCTGCCTCTTCCACGTGAGGTGGCAAAGATGCCTGAACTGGCCTCCTCTGTGCTGCGCAGAGCCACAGGACCCCCAGGCCTCACCTCGCAGAGCGGCTGCTGGGCCCTGCCTCCGCTGTGCATGCGGCCATCTTGTGGTGGCCATCTTTGTGGAGGCCATCTTGTGGCAGCCATCTTTGTGGCAGCCATTTTTGTGGTGGCCATCTTGTGACGATGTTGCGCCTGAGGGCACAAGGACCACCTAGGCTTTTATTAGTATAGATGATAGTGATTATTGAAACCATTTAAATGTAGAACTGAAGCTAAACAAGTTTGGAATTATTGTTATGCAACAAAATTTAAATGTTAAAAACATTGCAAGAAATCTACATTACATAAAATACAGTATTTAAAAATATTTTTTATTGATTTCAGAGATGAAGGGGAAGTGAGAGAGATATAGAAACATCAGTGATGAGAGAAAATCATTGATTGGCTGCCTCCTGCATGCCCTACACTGGGGATCGATCCCACAACCTGGGCATATGCCCTGACTTCCTGGTTCCTAGGTCAATGCTCAACCACTGAGTCATACCAGTCAGGCTAAAATATACTCTATCTATCTATCAATCAATCTATCTATCTATCTATCTATCTATCTATCTATCTATCTATCTATCTATCTATCAGCCTAAGTGACCGGATGACCAGACGACTGGATGACCGGATGACTGGCTGGTTGCTATGACATGCACTGACCACCAGGGGGCAGATGCTCAATGTAGGAGATGCCCCCTATGGTCAGTGTGCTCCCACAGTGGGAGCGCCACTCAGCTGACCAACGGGCACCAGAAACTGGGCTCACAGCTGGTGAGCACAGCTGTGGCTGTGTGAGCCTCTCCTGCCTCCACAGCAGCGCTACCAGTGGTGGCGGCAGGTGCAGTGGGGCCAGGATGAGCGGGAGTGGTGCGGCGCCCAGCTCGGGTCGGGCTCCTCCCTGGCTGCCTGCCACTTCATGCACTACTACATCCCTTGGGGGATGTCAGACTGCTAGTTTCAGCCTGCAGGGATCAGGCCAAAACCAGCAGACCGACATCCCCCAAGGGGTCCCGGATTGTTAGAGGGTGCACGCCAGGCTGAGGGACCCCACTGGTGCATGAATCCCCACTGGGCCTCTAGTCTATATATATGCCTAAGTGACCGAACTACTGCTTGACCAGTCGCTATGATGCGCACTGACTGCCAGGGGGCAGACACTCAATGCAGGAGCTGCCCCTGGTGGTCAGTGTGCACTGACTGACAGGTGCCATAGGCAGGGCTCGCAGGAGAGGCCACATTGGCACGAGCCTCTCCCAATCAGGACTGGCTGGGCATAAGTCCATGGCAGGCACAGTGGGTCCAGGAAGTGAGAGCAGCAGGCAGGAGTGCAGGTGGTGTTGGACTGCCGTTTTTGGCCTGATTCCCACAGGCCACACCAAGGGACCCTACCAGTGCACGAATCCATGCACCGGGCCTCTCCTATTAACATAATTATAGTGTTCTCACACAAAAGTCCCATTGTGATAATTTTCTTATCTTTAAAAAAAGTGAGTCAATTGTGGTTTATTTTTAAAGTTATTAGAAAGAAATGGGGGTATGAAGGTAAAATCTAAAACCAGAATTTTGGGGAGAGAGAGTAAGAGGAAAGAAGATATATATCACAGATCAAATAATAAAATTATAGGAAACATAAAAAAATAGTAAAGATTAACAATAATAAGAAAAATATAAAAGGCCAAATTTAGCCAAGTATCCTATTTCAGTAATTAATGGGATAAGATTATTTTATCAGCCAAATGTTTTAGCATGAGAAAATATCAAATTAGAAAAATCATCATCCCATATCACTCATCATATAGCAACATATATAGAAATTATAAACTGAATAGTAACAAAAATATACTCACCACTTTCTCATTTATAAAGTCTCTTCTGTTTAATTACTTTTGGGTAACTAAAAAGTAAAGTATAAGAGTAAATTTAAGAAGAAATATCAAAGTAATAAGGAAATACTGATAATGACAATACAATTTTCAAGTCCTATGTCATATGGGCAAAGCTTTGATTAGAGAAAAATGCAGAGATTTTAATATTCATCTTACAGAGCAAAAGTAATGATAAAATAAGTGAATTACATTCTACATGAGAAACTAGAAAATGACCAACAAATTAAACCAAAGGAAAGAGGACGGAAGGAAATAATCACAATAAAAGCAGAAAATAATTAAAAACGAGATGAAAAACTCCATATCAAAATTGATAATCCATGAAAAGACTCTTTAGGGGAAAAGTCAATAAAATAGATAATCCATTAGCTAGCTCAATAAAGAAAATCACAGAGAGCACATTATACTAAATCAAAAGGAAATTGGAGAAATAATCAGGGATGCAGAAAAGAAATAAATTATATAACTCTATTAAGATACATTTGGGATCCTGGAATGGATGGTTTTCTGGGAAAATAGAAATTACCAAATTATAAAATGGGGAAGCCTAAACAAGTCAGTAACCATGAAAAAAATGGATAGAATTATGAAACATTTCTTCCCAAGCACCATCAAACCTGAAATATTTAACAAATGAATTCATTCAAACCTATTAAAATTAATATTTTTGAAGTGTCATTTAGGGACAATGACTGGATGAAGTCTCCACTCTTAGAATCTGGTTATTAACTACACAAATAATGATATAGATATTAATACATAAATATATGCATTTAGGGTACCCAGGGAAGCTCCACATCTGTTACTCTTTGGACACTGGTGAGGTTTTGGGATGGGGAACCCTCTTCAACTACAGGCATTCCTTGAAGAGAGACTCAGTTGAGAGCTGTCAGCTGCTGAGATTTTCAGTAACCGAGAAAAGGAATGCTTGAATCTCAAAGTGGGAGGATTATAGACAGCATTTCACAGAACCTATTGCAGTCCACCCCTTGCATTGGTTGGATCACTTTTTTTGGGGGGAGAGGCATAAGAATCATGGGAGAAGCTCTTCCAAAATTTTGGTGGACCTCTTTCCTCGATATAACATGAGGCCAGTTAGTATGATGAACTACAGCCCTTACCATTGTCACCAATATTGATTGTCTTTCTTTTCTATTATTTATTTTAGATAATGTGGTCTTGGCTGATCTAGTAGGGTGACTCAAACCCTCTTTCCTCAGTGGTCTGAGTCCCTGGTCACTACCTCCTTCTTGGGTGTGACTGCAGAACTTATCAATTTTCCATCAAAATTAGGGCACAGGATACCAAGAAACATGAAGGACACTCCTTCCCCCCAAACAAATTCTACCTTGTCCTTACCTCCTCCTTATCATCACTGTTAATCTGTTAATTACCTCTGACAGAATGATTCTTAGTCCTTTATTTGCCTTCTTTTCTTATGCACAAAAAACCTGAGGTAACTAGATGGCAGCCATAGCTTGAAATATAATGGGATTTTTGTTGTGTCCCCTGGTGGACATATTCTTCCTCTGGTAGCCAAAACTTGTAAACATGCAGATCCAGAGTTTCAGGCACTGGATGCACAAACTCCTTGAGTTAGTCACTAGGAGTAATGGTGTTTTACCATTAAGAGACATGCTACATCAGTGGTTCCCAACCTTTATTTGGCCATGCCTTACCTAAGCATCTCTAAAATCCTGATGCCCCCTATCCCCCTTGACATATAATTCTTATTATTCAAAAAGTGAACTCCTATTCATGTGGAGGAAGCCTTAAAGGCCATTAACTTGGTCTAAACAAGCTTCCAAAGAACATGGCATCCATGAAAGAGAAAAATAAAAGAACGAAAGGGCAGTTGAAGTGCTGAGGAAATTACTAAGAAATTGTTAAGAAAATTATAATGTGAAGTGTTATGAAAAAATAGCAAATAAAGTTTCAAAACATAAGAGAACTGAAATGCATAAGTATGTCACAATATATATTTATTTACTGTATATGAGGCCCCTAGAACCATAAGAAATTTAAAAAATTCACTGTTAATAACTCATTCTCAAATTGCCCCACTTAAAATTGTCCGCCTCTGGTGGGGCATGTGCCCCATGTTGGTAACCACAGATTTAAAGTATATACTGTCTTGGAGGGTGCTTACACATCCTTTCAGAGTATCATAAGCTGGCACTTCAGCTGAGCCTTCCACAGGTTGTGACATGCAGAAGTTTATGGGTATGAATGAACTTGGAGAATCTTATAATCTTGTACCATCTATAACATCCCTTTTCCTGTAAAATGGGTCCCTTGACACCATGTAAAATTATTCAGGATTCTTTGTGGTGGATCAAACACACGGCACAAAAAATATAATGGCGTGTTGACTGAGATCTTGTAAGAAGGAAAAGCGCCCTCATGTCAAGTTTGTGTTAGTTCTGGTCAAAGATAAATCATGTAAATGCCTGCGTTAAAGGGACCTAATGAAGTCAGTTTGCTGTCAAAGGGCTAATGGGACTCCTTGAGGGGCTCACTTTTGATCTTTGTAAGTGGCAGGTTAAGCTTTCAGCAAAGGAGGTAACTAGATCAGCTTTGCTGAACTGACATCATTGCACTAGGGTAGAAGAGAGCAAAGACTGGCTAATGTCTGTCTACTTGGTTATTTTTGCCTATTCTGTAGTAGATGCTCTCCAGAGGAAATTAATATGTTATACAAAAATTTTTGTTTCATTTCCTCTCATGTACGCCTGTTACTGAAGGATATTTCCATGTCCTTCCATGAGGTCATGGAAAAAGAATTTCAGGGACACCCACATAGGAGGAGTTTTAAGTGCTAGTGGCAGGATTTATTACGGTGAAAAGTGACAGTAAACACGCAGACAAGCAGAGAGGGGGCAGGCTACAGGGCAGAGGCTGAGTGGGCTTAGGAAAGGGAGTTACAGAGGCAAAAGGTGATCCTCTGCCTCTGCTCACTGCTCCCTTGGTTGCAAGACTCGGAGGAGAGTGCTCCACCCAAGAAAGATGGCATCTGCCTTGTGGGAGAGCAACTCAGCACAGCAGTCATGGTGGCCGTCCCCTCAGCTCTCTCTCCAGAGCCACAAATCCCAGTCTCTCTTCACACAACTCAGTCTGCTCTGCCCTCCTTCTGCCAGAGCCCAGGATGTGTGGTCGTGAGTGAGATTTGTGCATTGGCTCTTTAGGAGGGCACCGGTGTCTCTAGTAGGCCTCTGTCTCTTCCTGGCAGACAAAATCCCCACTGATTTTCACAGCCAGATGCTATGTGGTCATCTCTTCCCACAAATTTTTATATTGTTCCTATTGTCATTAAGTACTGTGTGTTTTATAATTCACAACATAGGTTATTCTTACATATTCATGAATGTTTTTATTTCAATGACAATCTTTTCATAATGGTTCTATCTCGTCTATTCTTTCCTTTATCATATTGTTTTAATCTTTCCTCATGTTTTCTTTTTTCCATTTACCTCTTTTATCTACTTATATATTTTTGCAAATACTTTTGTATTATTATTTTTTATTTTAAGTACTTGAAGGTACTTATTTTTATGTTTTCTGTTTTGGCTGATATTCCCTCATGGTGCTTATTTGGTGGTTTGTAATTTTTTATTGATTGCTACTCTGCAGGTGGAATAACAATTCTGAAATCCCATGAGCACTGAGATGTAAAAGTTTTCTCCAGAGGTTGGCTTTGCTTTTGTAAGGGCTATAGGCATTTCAAGGGCCCTAGGCAAAATGTTATGTTAATATTACAGCTTGTATTTTACAGAGCAAATGAGTATTGTGAATTCAAACTCCATAACCAAGCTTGGAATAGGCTTTGGATTTTGATTAATCCCTGATGACTTTCCCTCATTCCATTCCTAAATTAAATGGGCAGGATTTTTGTTGTTTTTGTTTGCTTGCTTGCTTTTTTGCAGCTGCTTTAGGCTAGTGGTCAGGGAGAATTTTTGTATCTCTCAGATGATATTTAAAGATAATTCTTATTTTGAGAAAGCAAGAAACTAAAGCAATAAATATTTTACCAAATTCTTGTTAGCCATCTTTACCTGCCTCTCGATCAGGAATTTCAGGGTCATATTTTTGAAAACCAGGCTTATTACATTTCCCCCTTCAAACCAATTCTTAAGATACAATCTTCTTATTCCTTGAATTATCAAGTTGAAAACATCAGTTTTCTTACTGTTCATCCTTTTACACAACTGCTAAGATATCCCATCAATTCTCCCTTTAAATGTCTCTTTTAATCCTATATTCATCTCTAATTCCATTATCATTGCCCTATTTTACATCCTCCTTATTTCTTAAATAGATTTTTACTAAATTTATTCAAGTGATACTGGTTAATAAAATTATATAGGTTTCAAGTGTACAATTCCATGATATATTATCTGTATATTGCACTGTGTGCCTACCAGTCAAAGTCAAATTTCCTTTTGTCATCATACACTTGACCCCCTCTATCCTTTACTATACATCCACATCCCTTTCCCTCTGGTAACCACCTTACTATTGTCTGTGTCTATGATATTTTTGGTTTGTCTTGTTTGTTCATTTGTTGCTTTCAGATTTATATCCCACAAATGAGTGAAATCAAATGGTTCTTGACTTTTTGTGTGACCAATTTTGTTTAGCATGATATTCTCAAGATCCACCCATGTTATAGCAAATGGCAATATTTCATCTTTTCTTGTGGCTGAGTAGTATTGCATCTTTATTCACGGTGGCCAAGATATGGAAACAACCCAAGCAAGTGTCCCTTGATAGGTGGTTGGATAAAAAAGATGTGGTACATATATACAATGAACTCATTATTTCTTACCCTCTCATTATTTCTTATCTTTCTAAGGAGCCACTCTGCATTCACATTTTCCCCTCAGATTATATTCTAATGTTATTTAAGACTGAGATACGATCATGCCTTAGGGTGTTTCAGAAAAACTTTGGCAAGTTGCCCATTGTCTGAAGATTAAAGTGAATACACATTTTACTTTTTTAACTTCTTCCTTTCCCATTTTCCACTGCATTTCTTATATTGCAGTCAAGCCAACCTATTGAATTTTCCCAGGACACCCATGTATAATCATAATTCTTTGTTTTTTTTTCTGTGTCAGGATTGGCTTCTCCAGTCTGTGGGTCATTTTTACTAATTATTTAAAGCCAAAGTCATGAACCATTGCCTCTGTGTACTTTCCCTGTAATATACTTAGAGCTAATAACTTTATTTATGTTTTTACTTACTTTTCCCATGCCTTCATTTCAGAAATAGCTTCTTATAGTGTAAAGTTTTACATGCCTATTTTGCCTTTTCTACTGTGAGCTCCTGCGGAGTAGAGGCCTTTTTCATTCATCTTTTTCATTTCTGTGCCTACCTAGGATGTTGCTTGGAACACTCAATACATGTTTTTAATAAATTAATGAAATAATGAAGCTATCTTATTAAATCAAAATAGCAATAGGAAAATGTTTTTAATTTTAGATAATATGTATTTTTCTCTTCTAATACCTGCTGCACAGACCAGTAATTCAGTGGGGGACCTAATTCTGAATGATACCTGCTATTATAGAAGCAAAATTAGATTCTTTGAACCTTGTTATCTCTTTCTTAAAATATAGCTAGAAAATCCTTGCTCTCAATTGCTATAGAACCAGATAAATAAACATAACCAGCAAATTATTTATTTTTAAATAATATTGGTAGTGATTTTAAAAATTGCTTTTCTTGCCCTGGCTAGTGTGGCTCAGTTTGGTTGGGTGTCACCTTGTGCACTAGCAGGAGGCTGCTGGTTCAATTCCCAGTCAAGGCCACATGCACAGTTGCGGCTCAATCTCTGATGGGGTTTATGAAGGAGGCAGCCAATTGATGTTTCTGTCTCTCATTGATGTTTCTCTCCCTCTCCCTTCCTCTTTCTCTAAAAATCAATAAACTATTAAAATTTGATTTTCTTATATTCTTATTTTAATTATAATACACTACAGGCCCAATGCACGAATTTGTGCATCGGTGGGGTCCCTAGGCCTGGCTGGCAGTTGAGGCCTATCAGGAGCTGGCCAGCTGTGGGGAGGGACCCCGAGAGGTTGGTTGGCCAGCCCCCCCGATTGGGGCCAATGAGGGGGCTGGCCGGCCTGGAGGAGGAGGGGCTGCAGGAGGTTGGCTGGCCCCCTGATTGGGGCCAATGGGGGGGGGGGTCAATCGGGTGGGGGGAGGGGCCACAGGAGGTTGGCTGTTGGAGTGCACTGACCACCAGGGGGCAGCTCCTGCGTTGAGTGTTTGCCTCCTGGTGGTCAGTGCGCATCATAGTAACTGGTCGACGGTCATTCTGGTCATTTGGTCATAACAGTCTCTTAGGCTTTTATATATATAGAAATTCATAATAGTAAATTTAGAATACATAGCCATATAAATAAAAAACCATGAATTATATCATGATTACTCTGCAAGATAAACAATATTTTGGACTATCTATACTAATAAAAGGGTAATATGCTAATTAGACTGGGAAACCTTCCGGGAGACCTTCCAGACGTCCTTCCAGACAAAGCCATGGAGGCGGGGCTGAGGCAGAGGTGGTTAGGGACGATCAGGCGTGGAGGACAGTTAGGGGTGATCAGGCCAATGGGGGGCAGTTGGGGGTGAGCAGGCCAGCATGCAGAGTGGTTAGGGACAATCAGGCATACAGGTAGGTGAGCGGTTAGGAGCCAGTGGTCCCGGATTGCGAGAGGGATGTCCGACTGCCGGCAGTCAGACATCCCCTGAGGGGTCCCAGATTGGAGAGGGTGCAGGCCAGGATGAGGGACAATCCCCCCCTTCTGTGCACAAATTTTGTGCACTGGGCCACTACTATTTATATAATGTCTGATAACAAACATGAAGCCAGAGGATATATATAATTTTATAGTCTTGCTTTTAAAAATAGTAAGTTAAAAATAATGTATTATTGAGGATGCATTCAGCTATGATTTGTAGTAGAGATAATATTTATAATATAATATAGGTATATAATCTACATAATAAAAGGCTAATATGCAAATCAACCGAACGGCAGAACTACCAGTCGCTATGACACACACTGACCACCAGGGGCAGATGCTCAATACAGGAGCTGCCACCTGGTGGTCAGTGTGCTCCCACAGGGGGACCGCTGCTCACAACTGGCGAGTGTAGTGGCGGTGGCGGGAGCCTCCCCTGCCTCCATGGCAGTGCTAAGAATGTCCGACTGCTGTCAGTCAGACATCCCCCCGAGGGCTCCCGGACTACCAGAGGGTGCAGGCCGGGCTGAGGGACCCCCTCCCCTGAGTGCATGAATTTCGTGCACTGGGCCTGTAGTATATTTATAATATTGTAAACATATAATGGTATCTTTAAAGCAGAAAGTTTCAAGCCAAACTGTCCTAAGCAGTAAAAAAGTCTGTTTCCTCTCATCATTGATAAAGGTCAAGAGGAGACTGATTGGCTTTCACTCCGTAAGACTGGGAAGAGGGTCACCTTTTCTGAAATAGATGGAGGTGGGGTGACTAAATTAACAAAATCAAGAACTTATCTCAAAGGAAAAAGAGTGTGAGATGATACTGACATTGGGCAATCTGCATTGTCAATCACAGTGACTTTGCATTTTCCTCCTCCTTAATTAAGGGTTGAAGCCTATTTCACTTAAAATCACTTAGTTCCCTGATTTTGGAATTTACATATTTTTCTTTCAATTTTTCAATATTATAAATAGCACAGCTGTGAACAATCTTATGGCTAAATCATTGTAAACATCTATGCTTAAATGTAAAATTTTAGGATCTAATTATGCAACATGTTAAAACTTTGATATATATTGAGGCATTGCCAATGGGAAAACCATACCATTCTCACCAGCAACACATGAGTATAACTTTCTTTTATCTTCAACAGCATCTATTTTAAAAAAGACTATCTTTGCTAGAGATGTTTAAACTACAGGGTATCCCCCAAAACGCATACACACACTTTGAATAATTATAAAGGCAGTGTTTATTAAAATACATTTCAGTTCCAAAATTGAGTGTGTATACATATTTGGGACACCCTGTATATTAAGAAAATCTGTGCTTCTGCAGAACCCTACTTAAGCTAGTGTGGGTTATTTCACAAGCTGGCTTAGGCTCCCAGTGCTTCTTTGATATTATTGATGTTAATTTTGTATTGGCCTATTGTTTTCCAAATCCAGTCCATTTTAATTCTCCTTTTTTACCCATGTTGTGCATGTGTCCTTAGGTGTGATTGAGAGCTGAATAGTCAACAAAGGAAATGAAAAAAACAAAACAAAGCAAAACAAATTACTCATGTGTAAACATATTTTGGAAAAGCCAAGGAACATCTGAGTGGATAAATCCTATCTAATAATAGACAAATATGCAAATTGACCATACCTCCGACACACCCACAAGCCACGCCCACAAACCACACCCACCATCCAATCAGAGTGAGCATGCAAATTAACCCAAACCAAGATGGCTACAGCCACAGAGAGCAAGGTTTCCTAGGTGACAGAGGAAGCCAAGCTTTCTGCCTGCCGTTGCCAGGCCTAAGCCTCCACTCAAGCTACAAAGTTTCAATTATAGAAGGTAAACAAATTCAAACAAATGGCGGCAGAATGAAGCTTGAGAGAGCAGGCCAGGGTTGCCGCCCGCAACAGGGGAAGCAAAGCTTTCCGCACACCCTGTCCGGGCCCACCCGCTTAAGGCAACAAAGTTTCAATTATAACCCCAACACAAATGGCTACTGGCCTCGGAGGGAGCCCCAGGCTTGGCTCCACTCCAGGCTACAAAGTTTCAATTGTAGAAGGAAAATAAATTCCAGATACCAGGGCCTCCGCTTGCGTTGCCAGGGGGCGTGGCCGGCCTGCAAACCACCACAGGCCCCTCGCTCAGGCCGCCCCACACCCTAAGGGAACCCCCACCTGATCCGGGACACCCTTCAGGGCAAACCAGCTGGCCCCCACCCATGCACCAGGCCTCTATCCTATCTAATAAAAGAGTACTATGCAGATTGACCATCACTGCAGCACACAATATAGCTGCCCCATGTGGTCAAAGATCCTGCCCCCATGTGGACACAAGATGGCCACCACAAGATGGCCAGCAGGAGAGGGCAGTTGGAAGGCACCCGGCCTGCAAGGGAGGGCAGTTGGAGGTGATCAACCCTGCAGGAGAGGGCAGTTACGGGGTAACCAGGCCGTCAGAGGAGGGAAGTTGGGGGCAAACAGGCTGGCAGCAGAGTGGTTAGGGGGTGATCAGGCAGGCAGGCAGAAGCGGTTAGGGGCAATCAGGAAGGCAGGCAGGCAAGCAGTTGGGAGCCAGCAGTCCTGGATTGTGAGAGGGATGTCCGACCTGCCCGTTTAGGCCCGATCCCAGGGATCGGGCCTAAACGGGCGGTCAGACATCCCTTGAGGGGTCCCAGATTGCAGAGGGTACAGGCTGGGCTGAGGGACAACCCCCCTCCGTGCACAAATTTCGTGCACCAGGCCTCTAATTTTATTATAATGACCCAACCTCTTTTTTTTTTTTTTTTAACTTTCAACATACCCTTCTCCTGTTAAGAGATAATTAGGCTTAAACCAGTATAGTATACTTTGCTGTGTGTGTGTGTGTGTGTGTGTGTGTGTGTGTGTGTGTGTGTGTATGTATATGTATATATTTATATATGTCATTAAATATTAACTATATGTGTGTGTATATATATATTTTAAAGGTTCCACTATTTCATAGGGTTATGGTCCCTAAGCTAGGTACTGAGTTCATGTAACAAGTGTTTTCTACCCTTTGTAAAAGTTAAGACATTTATTTAGGTGTTCCAGTAATGGTGATTTATCTTTATTTCTTTAAAGGTTACTTGTTTTACTAGGTGTACCGGTTAATAATAGCAGATTTTGTAATCAAAGAAAACATGATAATCTCAAGAGAAACATCAAAAGTGCTTTATTCAAAATAATGTACATTGCTAGCTACACATTTCCCCATTTTTCAGGTAATTTGTGGATACCGTCTCAATAGAACTTTTCTTGTTTGGAGGCAAACCATTCAGAGACCCAATTTTCTACCTCTTCGTATGTCTTGAAGTACTGCTCAGAAAGTGCGTGTGCCATTGATCTGAACAAGTGGTAATCTGAAGGAGCAAGGTCTGGTGAATACAGCGGTGGGTTAGTACTTCCCAGGCAAGATCTTTTAATGTGTCTTTAACTGGTTTTGAAGTGTGTGATGGTGCGTCATCATGAAGCAAAATTACTTTGCTGTGTCTTCTGGAACCTTCTGGTCGTTTCACTATCAAAGCATGGTTCAAATTGATTATTTGTTGTTGGTAGTGATCAGTATTAAATGTTTCACCTGGTTTTAGAAGCTCATAATACACCACACCTTCCTGATCCCACCAAACGCAGAGCATTTGTCCTTGCAGTCGATGTTGATGGTTGACCTGGGTCAACCCATGATTTTGTGCATTTGGGATTCTTAAAAGAAATCCACTTTTCATGGCCAGTCACAATTCTATGCAAAAAAGACTTTCTTTCGTGCCATTGAAGCAACATTTTACTGATGACTTTTTGGTTTTCCACTTGACTTTCGTTCAGTTGACGTGGTGCCCATTTTTCTTCCTTTAAAATCTTTCCCATTGCTTATAAATGATCAGAAATTGTTTGCTGAGCAATGTTTAATCTTTCTGCAGGTTGTTTTTGAGTTTGACACGCATCTTCATCCAATAATACTTGTAATTGTTGGTCTTCAAACTTTTTTGGTTGACCTGGACCTTCTTTGTCTTTCACATCAAAATCATCACTTTTAAAGTGTTTAAACCAGTGTTCACAAGTATCTGGAGATGGAGCATGTTCACCATAAGCTTCCCGAAGTATCAGCGGCACTTTTCTTCAAAATAAAGTAATGAATTAAAACTTCCTGCAAATGCTCTTTTTTTTGGTGTGAAATTTGACATTTTTAAGTGTATAAATATCTATGATGTTAACACCTTCAGCAGATTTGACATATGAAGTTTTGAAGCTTGTTGTCAATACAACAAAATAGCATACATAGCAAATTGCATATATATCAACATATGTGTAACTCCATCTATTGAAAAAAATCTGCATTATCAACCGGTACACCTAGTAGGAATGGAATGGATGACTATGGGAGTGGGGCATTCTATCTCTTCTCCAGCCAATTTTCCAGCTCTATGTAAATTTACAATGTTTGTGAGCTTTTCTGCCAAGTATATCATATCATTAAATGTAATAGGTCTATATATTTGCAAATGTTGTATTTTGGTTTTATTGTGTAAGACATTGTAATCCATAGCATAAAACATTCCCAGAAATCACACCTCTAATGGAAATGTGTTTAAAAGCACAGTGTTCTTTGCTTGTGTGGTTTCCACACACATTACTTCTTTTCAGGAAGGAACACAAATAGAATCTGCAACTTTAATTTGTTGAAATTTTACAGTCTTTTTTGATTCCTTTATCCTTTTCTTTCTTTGTTTCTTTCTTCATTTTTATTGTCTTCTCTCAACGCTCAATGAGACCTCAGGTATCCATTTAGCTCCTGCTTTATAAGACCAATTGGCTGATAGGCTGGGAGGCCCCTGAAAGCCTCAGGTAAATTAATAGCAGAGTCGGTGTCTGAGAATCATGCCTGGCTGCTCTTGAAATCCTTCTGAAGCCTGAATTATTTGTATTAAGATAGGCCAGCACTCAGGCCCTATGAGTCAATTCTTTGTAACAGTTGCCAATATTTTTATACCTGAGAGAGCAGCTTCATTCTTTATTATTGCGCAGGAATCAATACTCCCATTGCCCTCACAAAATGCTATACAAGCATTATTGGCATTTCACTTGGCAGTGAAGGGTATCAACATCAATCTCGCCAACTGCACACTTCGCTAACCCTGCTCCACTTCTCCTGCATCTATTTGTATTCCATCTGGGCTGTCCACGGCGGCTTGATTTGAATGGGAATCCTTAGCGCTACCCTGACACGTTCTGCGATAAGGGAATGGAGAGGCATCATTGAGTCACTCACAGAAACAGCTCTTCTCTCCCCACCCTGGTTCATTTTGTGCTTGGAGGTTTTGCAGCATTTAATAAAATACCATTTCCCACCAGCCTGTGGTTTTCTAAAATTGCTATTTCAGAGTTCTTCATTAATAACCAAATGACAGCTTCTAATCCCATCCACTGGAACTTACCACGAATTTTAAAGTAATTCTTAGAGTTTGAGAGTGGCCCTTAAAGTCATATATCTTAAAAAATGAAAACTCATACAAGGAGGTGTGATATGCACAAAAGGGTGGGGTGGGAACTGCAGCTGCATTTGCTATGAATACTAAACACTATGCTGCTCTGGTTGTTGAATAAACTTAGTGAAAATGCTCTTCATTCCACATTAAATTTCCCCTAAACATGCAATTCTTTGGCACTATCTAAATGCAAACCATAATAGGGGATTCTGTCATTTATCAGTCTCATGCTGGGCATTATCAATATGTAGCAGATGTTGTTTGATCAAAAGGAATATCTAGACTGTATAAAGAACTCTTATAACTCAACAATAAAAAGAAAAAATGACCCACTTAAAAATGGACAATGATCACAGTGGGATACCACTTCACAACCATTAGGATGACTATTATAAAAAAATAGAAAATAAGTATTTGAGAGGATGTGGAGAAATTGGAATCCTTTATGCATTACTGGTGGAAATGTAAAATGGTGCAGCTCCTGTAGAAGAGAGTTTGGCAGTTCTTCAAAAAGTTAAACATAGAATTACCATATGATCCAGCAATCCCTCTCCAGATATATAACCAAAAGAACTGAAAGCAGAGACTCAGATGCTTGTACAACATTCTTCATAGCAGCATTATTCACAATAGCCAAAAGGTAGAATCAACCCACTTGTTGGCAGAGTGACTTTGAGCTACTTGTATAATTGCTCTGAGCCTCAGTCTCTTTCTCTGTCAAATGGCAATGAAAATGGTGATGAAGACGTTAGTGATGATAATGGTGGGTGATAATGGTGATGCTAATGGTATGGTGATGATGTAGGTGATGATGACATGATGATGGTGGTGATGACACCTCACAGGATGGTTGTCAACATTAAGATACAGTTAAGAATAAAATGGCTGATGTTTGTGAGACTATGTAAAACTGCAGTACACCATAGTTCTTTATTTTAAATCAGAATATTTGTATGCTTCTTATCAAGGAGCTGTGTTAAAGAGGCTAATATTTGCCTCAAGAGAACAGATAAATATTTAAAAACTACGTATTTTGTGTTTGTAGTCGTGTATGTGTGAGCCTAAATGGTGAAATATTGACAACAATTTTTAAATTTAGAATTACAATAATTTAGCTAGAGGTAAAACAATAAAGCTGTTTATTCTTTCTGAGGAGAGAAAGTTGGTTTTTGTTTGCATCGTTTTCAACTTTTTGGAGGAGTTCTATTTTCTGAGTCTCTTCTTACACCAGGTAAAAATGAAAATAGCTTTGAAAAGATTAATTGTTCATTCAGTTTGTTATCAAAAGGCAAGGTTCTTCTGAATTTTTATATATCATATATAACAGGCAAGCTTCTTTTGAATTGTTGTATATTGTAGAAGTTATCTTCACTAGACCTAAGTTTTATAAATATTTCCAGGAAAAAAATAAATGAATCCCTCAGTTTTTTGTTTGTTTTTTTTTTTAAGTGGAAAAAGCCCTGTTATAGATATCAGAAATCTTTAACTCTAGTTTCTGTTTTTTCACGTGTTAAATATGTGACCCATTCAAATTAATTATCTATTGAGCAATAATTTTTCCCTCTGTTAAATGGTTATAAAAAAAGATTTATTCCTATTTCGTGTAGCTGTTAAGGTCAATTAAAATGATATTTATGGAAATGCTTTGTAACTTGTAAAGTTCTGTATTAATAGAAAGTGCCATATTTTATTAACTCTAAGATTATCAATCATAAGTTGTGTCATTAGTTGTATTTCACTAAGAACAAAATGCTACTAATTAACTATGATACATTGCCTTATTTTATGCATGAATGGGTCACTTCAGCCTCTTCTTTTTTAACATTCTTTTGTCTATTCCAAGAAATATGGCAGTACTTCTTGCTTTCATTTTATATTGTTTAGCAGGAGATAGGCAGTCTTTTAGCAGGTAAATTATTTCAAAAATGTAGCAAAATGACCTGTGTTTTCTTCAGTCTAATAAAGCATTTGATGGATTTATTGCAAGAGAACATAGAATTGCAGTCATTCCTCCCATGATTAATATTTTCTCTGCTAACTAATATTTGCTCCTCAAACATATGCATTTCTGCTCTGTTCCCATGTCTTTCTTCATATGCAATAGTTTCATTTCATTGTTAACATTTTAAAGACACTTTTTTTTTTCAATTTTTTTTATTAAGGTATTATATGTGTACATATCTTACCATTGCCACCCCCCACCCCACTCCCATATATGCCCTCACCCCCCAGAGTTTTGCATCCGTTGGTTATGCTTATATGCATGCATACAAGTCCTTTGATTGATCTCTTATCTCCCCCACCGCTCCCTAACTTTCCCCCTGTAATTTGACAGTCTGTTTGATGCTTTACTGTCTCTGTATCTGTCTTTTTGTTCAAGTTTATAATGTTCTTTATTATCCATAAAAGAGTGAGATCATGTGGTACTTTTCTTTCATTGACTGGCTTATTTCACTTAGCATAATGTTCTCCAATTCCATCCAGGTTGCTGCAAATGATGAGAATTCCTTCTTTTTTATGGCAGCATAGTATTCCATTGTGTAGATGTACCACAGTTTTCTGATCCATTCATCTGCTGACGGGCACCTAGGCTGTTTCCAAATCTTAGCTATGGTGAATTGTGCTGCTATGAACATAGGGGTGGATATATCCTTTCTGATTGGTGTTTCTAGTTTCTTCGGATATATTCCCAGGAGTGGGATTACTGGGTCAAATGGGAGTTATGGCAATTATATTCAACATCCCAGCAATACACATAACTCAATTGATTGACAAAAATGTGAGCAGCTATGTCCAAGCTTGTCCATGCACAGTTGGTGAAAGCTCCTGTATGACTGCCACCTGGCAGTCAGTGCTGATTTAAGGTATGTTAAAATATGGGGCAAATATTAATTCGGCATAGTGGTTTGGGTCGATTTCTGGGTTCTCTATTCTATTCCATTGGTCTATATGTCTGTTCTTGTGCCAGTACCAGGCAGTTTTGAGAACAGTGGCTTTGTAATACAGCTTGATATCTGGTAGTGAGATCCCACCTACTTTGTTCTTCTTTCTCAGGATTGCTGCTGCTATTTGGGGTCTTTTTCATTCCAGATGAATTTTTAGAAAGTTTGTTCTAGGTCTGTGAAATATGCCATTGGTATTTTAATGGGGAGTGCATTGAATCTATAGATGGCTTTGGGTAGTATGGACTTTTAAATGATGTTAATTCTACCAATCCATGAACACAATATGTTATTCCATCTGTTTATGTCTTCCTCTATCTTTTTTATGCTCAATTAATATTTGACAAAGGAGGCAAGAACATACAATGGAGTCAAGACAGTCTCTTCAATAAATGGTGTTGGAAAAATTGGACAGATACATGCAAAAAATGAAACTAGACCACCAAATTACACCAAACACAAAAATAAACTCAAAATGAATAAAGGACTTAAACATAAGATGGGAAACCATAAAAATATTAGACGAATCCACAGGCAGCAAAATCTCAGACATGTGCTAAAGCAATATCTTCACTGATACAGCTCCTAGGGCAATGGAAACGAAAGAGAAAATAAACAAATGGGACAACATCAAAATAAAAAGCTTCTGTACAGCAAAAGAAACAATCAACAAAATAACAAGAGAGCCCACTGCATGGGAGAATATATTTGCCAATGTTATCACCTATAAGGGTTTAATTTCCAACATTTACAGGGAACTCATACAACTTAACAAAAGGAAGATAAACAACCCAATACAAAAATGGGCAACGGACCTAAATAGATACTTTTCGAAAGAAGACACAAGGAAGGCTAAGAGACATATGAAAACATGCTCAAAGTCACTAATCATCTGAGAGATGCAAATCAAAATGACAATGCAGTACCATCTCACACCTGTCAGAATGTCTGTCATCAACAAATCAACAAACTACAAGTGCTGGTGAGGATGTGGAGAAAAAGGAACCCTCGTGCATTGCTGGTGGGAATGCAGACTGGGTGCAGCCAGTGTGCAGAACAGCATGGAGTTTCCTCAAAAGCTAAAAATGGAACTCCCATTTGACCCAATGATCCCACTTCTAGGAATATATCCCAAAAAACTAGAAACACCAATCAGAAAGGATATATGCACCCCTATGTTCATAGCTGCACAATTCACCATAGCTAAGATTTGGAAACAGCCTAGGTGCCCATCAGCAGATGAGTGGATTAAAAAACTGTGGTACATCTACACAATGGAATACTACACCACTATAAAAAAAAAAAAGGAACTTTTACCGTTTGCAACACCATGGATGGAACTGGAGAGCATTATGCTAAGCAAAATAAGCCAGTCAGAGAAAGATAAATATCACTCATTTGTGGAATATAATGAACAACATAAACTGATGAACAAAAACAGATCCAGAGACAGAGAAGCATTGATCAGACCGTCAAACCTCAGAGAGAAGGTAGGGGAGGGTGGGGATAAGGGGAAGAGATCAACCAAAGGACTTGTATACATACATATAAGTATAACCAGTGGACACAGACACCAGGGGGGTGAGGGCATGAGTGGGAAGGTAAGGGGGGCAATGTGGGGATAAGGACACATATGTAATACCTTAATCAATAAAGAAAAAATAATAATAAATGTGGGGCAAAAGGTGTCTCAGAATGAAATATTGCATTTACATTAACAGCCACAATGTGACACTTTTATCCTTAATAGAAACTGCAGATAGCACGTTCTTTGATGCACCTTAGTATTAGGAGTGTGAGATACTTTGAAACTAGTCCAGCCTGATGAGGTCATAGCGAAGCAGTCAGATGCTCCTTCAGTACTTGTAGACAATGTAGAGCCTACTTTGAGTCATTTCTTCTCCACACTAAACTCTGTCAATTTACTTCGTCACATTCTACAAATTTTAATATGGCCTGGTTTTGAGATCGTACCTTTTGATCATTTTGCTCTGAATGTGAACTAATTATTCAGACCTCTTTAATGCATTGTTTTTGAAATTAAACTTTCTGCCCCAGTTATGCTTATTTAAATGGTAAAATGGGCCCAGCCAGTATGGCTCAATGGCTGAGCATTGACCTATGAACCCCAAGGTCACTGTTCGATTCCCGGTCAGGACACATGCCTGGGTTGTGGACTCTATCCTCAGGTGCAGGAGGCAGCTGATCAATGATGCTCTCTCATCATTGATGTTCCTATCTCTTTCCTCTCCCTTCCTCTCTGAAATCAATAAAAACTATATTAAAAAATATATAAGTTAATAAAAAAAGAAGAACAATGACTTTCTTGAGTTTCTGGGTAACTAAAAATTTGAAAATATAAACAAATCTGCATGTACTTGTAGTGTAGTTTTATTTTTAAACGGTGGTAAAACTTTACATTAAATTAGTTATACATTATTATTTTAAATTAAGTGCATTTTTATTCTTATAATTTTTGTTCCTAGTCTTTTTAGCCTATCTATTCTGTCTTTAACTGTTGCTAGAATGTTGCATGGACAGAGTCAGAATCAGGCTGCTGATTCTGGCAGACACCTGTGATATTAGTTGCCTAGGTATCCTGTAATAATGTTCCACAAGCTGTGTGGTTTAAAAAGATACCCAGAAATTTATTCCTTCAGAGTTCTAGAGACTAGAAATCTGAAATTAAGGTGTTGATCGGGCCATATATGCTCTGAAACTGGTTAAGGATAATCCTTCTTTGCTTCTTCCTAGCTTCTAGTGGTTTCTTGACAATCCTTGGCTTGCAGCTGCAGTACTTCAGTTTCTGTCTCCGCTGTCTCATGGTGTTGTCCCTGTGTGAGTGTGTGTCTTCACACAGTGTTTTCCTCTTCTTATAAGGCAAACAGTCCTATTGTATTATGGCCCATCCTAATGAACTCATGTTAACTTAATTACATCTGCAAAGACCCTACTTCCAAATCAGGTCACATTTCTAGGTACTGGTGCATAAGACTTCAACATACCTGTTTTGGATGAGACAATTCAACCCATAATACCTTGTCAACATTATTTTATGGGTTGACACCAATTCATTACTACAGAAGTCACTGCTACTTGTGTACAGAAAATCTACCAGGGATAATCTGATCATCTTTCTTAGCATTCAACCCATTATAGAAAAGAGTAAAAAGGGAACTATCTTTTTGTTAATGGACTCACTGAAGTCTCTATAAGCTTTGTGTCCTTGATATTAGACAAGTCCTGTAATCCTATAAGAGCAAAATCTGAGCGGAATGTAGCAAGTCAGTCTTAGACATTTTCTGATGGTTGCCCTCTCTTTTAGGCATTCACCATCTGTTCCTTCAGTAATCCATTTTTGTATCCAGTGGGTTGCCAAACCTATCATCTTTCATTTGAAAGTGGGACTGACATTGGCTTCCTTCCAGTTTTCAGATTCTTTTGCCCTTCTCTGAGATTTCTCATAAAACAAGGATGGTTGTTGAATAATTTTATTTATAAGTTCTCTTAGAATTTTGGGATACAATCCATCGAAGCCAAATGATTTGAATTCATATAAAACAATTTTACTACCTTTGGATTTTGTATTCCCTTATGAATGCTTGTTTTATACTTGGCAGAGAAATCAGAAGCAAAACAGGAATTTAGATGTTATGTTTTCTTTCCATCAAACTTCAACATAATACCCTTTTCCCCATGCAGTTGGCCTAGCTCTCTTTTGTTCACCTTCTTATTTGTAAAATGACATTTTAAAAAGTTTTGTTGCCCTGGCCGATGTTACTCAGCGGTTAGAGTGTTGGCTCCTGCATAGAAGGGTCAAGGGTCCGATTCCTGGTAAAGTGCATGTACCTGGGTTGGAGTTCACTCTCCAGCTCCAGTCGGGTACGTGCATGAGGCAACCAGTTGATGTGCCTCTCTTACATCAGTTCGTTCTCTCTCTCTCTCTCTCTCTCTCTCTCTCTCTCTCTCTCTCTCTCTCTCTCTCTCTCTCTCTCTCTCTCTCTTTTCTCCTTTCTCCATCCCTCCCTCCATCCCATTTTCTCTGAAGAGCAATGGAAAAAATATCCTGAGGTGAGGATTAACAAAAAAATTAAATAAATAAATAAATTTGAAAAAATCAGTTGTCCTTAGCAGTTGGTAAATCTAAGTTGATTTATTTTGGACCTGATAGCATGATTTCATACACATTCACAGTTATTTGTGTGGTGTGTTTTTTTTCCCTCTCCATTCTTGTGGTATTTACTTTTTTCATGCATTTCCTCCTTGTTTCTTTCTTCTAAGATTATTTGCCTTTCCGTAATTGGAATTGCATCAATAAGAGATTCCCAATTCTCTTGAGTTCAACCATTCAAGAATAGACATACAATGAAACTATGAATTAAAATATTTTGAATATGCCTCTTTAAATGTCTCAGCAGGCTTGTCAACAGGCTTTTAACAGGCGTTGCTACCATAATCTAAGATGATAGGGATGCTTTCTTCCAAGACTTGCATCATTTTCCCATCAAATAATTTCCTCTCTGGTTAGAATTAGGTCCAGAGTAGTCTTTTTTAAAGTCATTTCTTCTACCATTGGAGAATTGAGATTATCAGAAAGACAAGAACTTCCCAGAACTGTTACTTTGAGACAAATAAAATTTGTTGCCTCTTTTTGGACAAATAAACATTCTCATTATTGCTATACTTTTCTTGCCTCTTTGCCAAGAAGGGATGAATTATTAACCTCCCAACAAAGTAAGGTGACCTCTATTATCAGCAATATACCTTTTATTTTTTCTCTTGTAAATTCTATACCATGTTTTTCAACATGCTTTCATCAATGCTTTAGGTATTTTTAAATAGAAAAAAAATGACAAAAAATGTTTAAATGTATCAACACTACCTCTTCTAGATTTGACAACATTACTAAGATTACAGGTTTCAAGTTCAAAAGTACAAAAAAGAGTACACTTTCATGACTAATCATAAATTTATGAGAAATTTTCAAGAGTCAATTCCATGCCCAGCCAGTGTGGCTCAGTGTGTAAGTGTTGACCTATGAACCAAGAGGTCACTGGTTTGATTCTCAGTCAAGGCACGTACCTTGGTTGTAGGCTTAATCCCAGGCCCTGGTCTGGGCATGTGCGGGAGGCAACCAATAGATGTGTCTCTCTCACATGGATGTTTCTCTCTATTTCTCCCCCTCCCTTCCACTTTCTCTAAAAAAAAAAAAAAAATCAATGGAAAAATATCCTCAGGTGAGGATTAAAAAGAATTCATAAAAACATTTTTAAAAAAGAATCAATTCATTGTCTCTTGTAGCACTCAGCCAAATCAAGAGTAGAAAAAGCTGTCATAGATTCTCCTTCCAATTAAGCTCTTACTGAAGGGTAGTCTAAATTTGGGTTGGGGGGAAGATAGCATGGGGTGAGATGCCATTTTTATTGCCTTCAGCCTAAGGGCACACTGTGATCACGTTTGCACAAGGTAGCTAAAACTCTGATAGGAAACTCAAGCTAGTTCTCTGGTCTGAGGATTCAGAGAATGTAGATTCAGGTAACTACAGCCACTGGAAGTAAAGAAAGATGTGGAAAAATGAAGCCTCCAGATATGCATGTAAACTTTGCCCAAATCTCTGGATAATTTCAGAACCACTATTGAGTGGGATGGAATTCAGATACAGAGAAAATAATTGACTGACTTTAGCTTCCAATTAGAAGACAGAGTTGGCAGTTCGAGTTCAATCAAGTAAATTGTCTGCTTTAAAAAAAAAATTAGCACTCTTTGAGGATTAAAATAAAATTCAATTAACATTCAAATGTCCAGGATACAATCCCAAATGACTTCAAATATGTAGAACTAGGAAAATGTGACTTATTATTAAATAAATAAAGCAATCAAAGAATAACAACTCCAAGCTGACCCAGAAGTTAGAATGACAAGAATTTTAAGACACCTATTATAGCTATGCTCAAAGAAGTAAAGGGAAATATACTCAGGGGAATGAAAAAAATCTTATCAGATAATTAGAAATGATAAAAAAGAACAAAATGTAAATTTAGACTTGTAGAATAAAACACCTGAAATAGAAACTTCACTTAACCAAAAAGTAGATGACAAAAGAAAAAAAGTCAATGACCTTGAAGATAATTTAAGAAAAATTATCCAATTTTTTGAATGAGAAAAGAATAGAAAAATAAATAAGTAGCTTCTCAGTGAGCTGTGGACATTACATTATCAGAAAGAGAAAAGGGAGAGAAAATGAGAAAAAATATTTGATGAAACAATGTCCAAAAGTTTCCCCAGTGATGAAAGGTATAATATTACAGATTCAAGCAGCTCGGTGAAACTCAAGCAGGATAAACACAAAGAACAATGATGCCTGGCCAATTATAGTCAAACTGCTGAAAATCCAAAGATAATAAAAAATCTTGAAAGCATCCAGCAAAAAAGGACATTTTACATACAGAGGAAAAATGATTTCGTTGCTGACTTCTTATCAAACACTATGGAGGCCAAAAGAAAGTGAAAGAAAATCTTAAAATGCTGAAAATAAACAAGCTATCAACCCAGAATTTTATATATATGGTGAATATAAGTATTTTGAACAGAGGTGTGTATGGTTCAGAGTGGAAAGATTTTGGGACATCTTGTCAAGAACACTGCAACAGTTCTAATAATTTTTAAACAGGTTTAAGGGGCAAGGAATATAAGCCATGCTTTACTCATTGCTCCATCATAAGAATGTTTGAATTCTTGCCTCTTGGTATATTTTTTTTTATTCTGTCTCCCCATTATCAGAAATGCCCCAAAGGCTAGAACAGAGTAGTTGTTAATAAAAGAATCTTTGCCATATTTTAAGGGAAGTGGCTTCTCAATATTCAAATGTAAAGGAAAAAGTTATAATTGGATATTTCTGTTAAACATCTTGTGTATGAAAGAGGGAGGAAAGTGAGAAAGGCACTGCATAAGAGCTTGTTTATAGATGAACATTCTTTGTTGCACTCCACCTAACTTGAGTTGTGTTTGTGTGTGTGTGTACATGCACGTGTGTGTGGTGTAGTCATTTCTGTTTTTTTAATTATTATTATTATTTAAAATGATCCAAGGAGGAAGGCTTTTCAGACACAATACTAAAAACCCAATGACGATAATTTCTGATTATTTTTTAATGTTATTGTAAGGAAGGAAAAATTCTTCTCTACCCTCTTTGGGTCTCCAACTGGGCTTAAGACTTAAACTGACAAAAGACAGGTTAACAAGAGAAAAGCATACACCTTTTATTAAAAGATTACATATAATACGGGGCCTTCAAAAGAGGATGACATAAAGAAGGTAACCAGAGCAGGAAGTTTTTGTACCTTTTAGACCAAGAAATAATAACTTTGTGAAGAAATGACAAGACACAGGTGTGTCTAGGGGGCAGCAAATTGTTGGGAAGTGACTAGAAGGTATATATGGAGGGAGTGGCAAAACTAGTGGAAGATCAGGGCTATTTTAGTAAGTCTGTTTGCATAGATCCATTTCTGCATTGGTTCCCAGTCTCTAGTGATAAGGATGTTCTTCTCTTCCTGGTATAGGGAGGGCACCTTTCTCATGGGAAATTTCATGACCTATTTTCATAAAAAAGGGGAGGACAGAGAGAGAGAACCCTTTCTGCATCTGCTATTTCTCAAGTGCCTTCAGCTCAAAATTATCAATATATCCAAGTGGCATATTTTGGAGTGGCATATCCTTAGCGTCTTCATTCTCTAGTCACTTGAAATACTTAGAACTATTTTGCCTCTATAAATTAATTCTAGCTTAAATAATATCTCTAAAATGTTGAGTCTTTCCATGAACTCTTCATTTTCAGGTCTTCTAGTAGGTCTTTAAAATTTCTTATCAGATTAAGTACTGGTTAATTTATAGCTCTTTTTGATATAGGAAGTGGCCTTTATTTTTGTTATTATGTTATATAATTGGTTTTTGTTGTTGAAAAGAAATATTATAGATATTTTAATACTGATAATGTATACTAGTACTTGCTATATTTCTTCTTTTGATCCTGACCATTTATTTGTGAGTTTCCTATGAAGCTAGCCATATCATCCTATATAATAATAGACAAATATGCAAATTGACCATACCTCCGACACACCCACAAGCCACACCCACAAGCCACACCCACCATCCAATCAGAGCGAGCATGCAAATTAACCCAAACCAAGATGGCTACAGCCACAGAGAGCAAGGTTTCCTAGGTAACAGAGGAAGCCAAGCTTTCTGCCAGCCGTTGCAGGCCTAAGCCTCCACTCAAGCTACAAAGTTTCAATTTTAGAAGGTAAACAAATTCAAACAAATGGCAGCAGAATGGAGCTTGAGAGAGCAGGCCAGGGTTGCCGCCGGCAACAGAGGAAGCAAAGCTTTCCGCACACCCTGGCCGGGCCCACCCACTTAAGGCAACAAAGTTTCAATTATAACCCTAACACAAATGGCTTCGGGCCTCGGAGGGAGCCCCAGGCTTGGCTCTGCTCCAGGCTACAAAGTTTCAATTGTAGAAGGAAAATAAATTCCAGATACCAGGGCCTCCGCTTGCGTTGCCAGGGGGCGTGGCCGGCCTGCAAACCACCACAGGCCCCTTGCTCAGGCCACCCCACGCCCCAAGGGTACCCCACCCTGATCAGGGACACCCTTCATGGCAAACCAGCTGGCCCCCACCCCTGTACCAGGCCTCTATCCTATCTAATAAAAGAGTAACTATGCAGATTGATCATCACTGCAACACACAATATAGCTGCCCCCATGTGGTCAAAGATCCTGCCCCCATGTGGACACAAGATGGCCACCACAAGATGGCCAGCAGGAGAGGGCAGTTGGGAGGCACCTGTCCTGCAAGGGAGGGCAGTTGAGAGGGACCAAGCCTGCAAGGGAGGGCAGTTGGAGGTGATCAACCCTGCGGGAGAGGGCAGTTAGGGGTGACCAGGCCGGCAGAGGAGGGAAGTTGAGGGCAAACAGGCTGGCAGCAGAGTGGTTAGGGTGTGATCAGGCTGGCAGGCAGAAGCAGTTAGGGGCAATCAGGAAGGCAGGCAAGCAAGCAGTTGGGAGCCAGCAGTCCTGGATTGTGAGAGGCAGGCAGAAGCAGTTAGGGGCAATCAGGAAGGCAGGCAGGCAAGCAGTTGGGAGCCAGCAGTCCTGGATTGTGAGAGGGATGTCCGACTGCCCGTTTAGGCCCGATCCCACCAGGTGGGATCGGGCCTAAACGGGCAGTCGGACATCCCTTGAGGGGTCCCAGATTGGAGAGGGTACAGGCTGGGCTGAGAGGGTACAGGCTGGGGTACAACCTCCCTCCGTGCACGAATTTCGTGCACCGGGCCTCTAGTTTACTCATAATTACAATTTTGTGCTTTTCATCCATAGCCTTATAATTTTTCTTTATCTTATTGCATTGTTTGGAATAAGTACTGTGTTCAGCAGAAGGTTTGAAAGAGGTCATTCCTGTATTGTTTCTGAATTTAATGAGATACTTTAAATATGTCATCTATAAGAAGGATGCTTGCTGTCAGTTTATGTGAATATGCTTTATAGCAAATTAAGTTCCCCTTTACTCATTTATTGAATTTTACTAATTTTCCAGGACTTCTTTTTAACTAATATGAATGATTATTGAATATTATAGAATCTTGTAGAGTCAGATAACATAGAATTTTCTCCATTAATATGTATTACTGCAATGAATTGCTTTGATGGAGCTATTAATTAATAATTATTTTATTACTAGAAATAAAACTAGTTTGTCCTGAGTAGGTAAATAAGTGCTCCGATAAATTTTTTATAATTTTATTTGATATATTATTTATTTTTCATCAAATAATTACCTCTTTGATCTGTTTAACTCTTTGTCTTATGTTTTTATATGCTTTATGTCTTCATTTAAAAAAATATATTTTATTGATTTTTTTTACAGAGAGGAAGGGAGAGGGATAGAGAGTTAGAAACATCAGTGAGAGAGAACCATGGATCAGCTGCCTCCTGCATACCCCCTACCGGGGATGAGCCCGCAACCAAGGTACATGCCCTTGACCTGAATCGAACCTGGGACCCTTCAGTCCGCAGGCCGACGCTCTATCCACTGAGCCAAACTGGTTAGGGCTATGTCTTCATTTTTCATTGCTATTTTCTCAGATATCTTTGATTCTTTTAAATAAATTATTTAGTTGGATGTATAATACTACTTTAGTCTCTGTTTTTCCTCATATAAATGGTTGAGGTGATGAGTTTGACTCTGAGAACTGTTAGGCTTGGTTATATAATTGTTAACTAACTTCCCAGTAAGAGTGGTCGGTTAGATTTATTCATTTATTTGTTCACTTGTGGCCATCATATATTGTGTTTCTTCTATCCTAGACTCTTCAAATATATTTTCTAATTTAACCCTCAAACAACTCTTATATATTATCCAAATGTCCTGAGTGAGAAAACAAACTTGAGAGGTTAAATGACTTGCCTAATGTCACTCAGCTTGTGACTGGTGGACTCTGGCTTATCTAGACCACACAGAATCTTACAAAATATAATTTAAATTTCCTGTTACCCTATGCTATTCCATATCTTTGGTAATTGATTCTTTGATCTTTGCTTTTTCAGTTGTAGCTACCTATATTTTCTTCGGGTAAACAAATTTGATAGGTATATGAATTTTTCATGGAGAAGGTTAACATTGAAGCCATGAGCTTTAAAAAAAATTCATAGGAAGATTTACTTCAGAATTTTAGTTGTCAGAGTGAGGAAAATTAAAATTTGCAATTTACTTTCTTTTACCTTATTTCAAAATGATACTTGTGGTAGCATCATCCCATATGAAGATTATAAATTAAAATGAATATTTTCTGAAGGGGACATTTTTCTAAATCAAAGTCCATCTTAGAGTAGTAGAATCTGGAGTATTAATGTTGGATTCATAATTTTACTCAGGATTAGGACCTAATATTTTTCTATAAAACTGAGAAAGGGATGAGCATACATTTGCTTTTATTGCTCTTAATGGAATAACCTAATTAAACATTTAGGAATATGATATAACCCCTTTTCCAATATACTAAACAAGCAAACAGTATTTTAGAAGGTGTGAGAGAAACAAAAATGAGACTTTTTTTCTTATTCCTTCAAAGGTTAACTTATCCACAAACATTTAAATTCCTGGGCTGTGTTTATGGTGATGAAAAAGATAAACACAGCCTCTGAGAGAATCTGATGATGTAATTCAGAGACACAAACAGAGTTTAGTGACCTCACAACTTTCATTAAAGAAAACACTCTCTAGAAACTTTACAATGTGATTATATCAATTAAGCTATAGCAACTGATTATAATTTTACTTTATTCTCTCAGGCAAGACACATCATATTTCTTATATCACTTTTGATGTTTTCATTAAGCTAGGTATGCATTAGAATCCTGACTTATTGCTTTCTTAAATGTCAGGGCCAGATATTTTCTGTCATTTTTAAAGTAAAAAAATATACTTAATATTTGAGTTGGGTGATGAGAAAATTTCTCTTTGCCCAGTAAATTTGTCAGGTATAGAACACATCCATTTCAGTTAGGTAAGTCATATTGTCTTTTATTTGCTTTGACTTTTTTTTTTATTTGCTTTTACTAACTTAATGTACAAGGAGCAATATTTATGTTATCCATCGTGTCCTGGTGAAGTTTATGAAATAACTAGAGGCCCGGTGCATGAAAATTCATGCATTGGAGGGGGTCTTGTCCCTCAGCCTAGCCTGCCCCCTCTCACAGTCCAGGAGCCCTCAGGAGCGGGAGGCGACCCGGTGATCAGGGGAAGACGATGCCCCCATCACACCTCTGCTGCTGCCACTGCTGGCAGCGCAAGCCTTGGCTGGCCCTGGTTACCTGAGCCTCGGGTGGCCCTGGGTGGCTGGGCAGCCGCCATCCGAGGTTCGCCTGTGCCTCGGGCCGGTCCTGAGCGGCTGGGGGGCTGAGGGGACTGGGGGACTCAGTGTGTGCAGAGGCAGGCGTGCAGAGTGGCCAGACCCGCCTGGGGGCGGGCCCGGCTATGCCGTGTGCCTGCCACTCCGGCGGGGCTAAGGGGACTGGGCATTGCCATCTTGTGGTTGTGGGTGCTGCCGTCTTTGAGAGCGTGGCATTCAATTAGCATACTCCCTCCTTATTGTCTGTGGGCACCACCACCTTTGTTAGGGTGTGATGGTCAATTAGCATATTCCCTCTTTATTAGATAGGATATTGTGAACTCAAAAACAAATGAGTTATTTCACTTTAGGCAATGGGGTCCACCCTAATTATGGCTAGATCTTGATTTTGAACAAGGAATACAGGTTATCAATATATGAACTAATTTATTTGTCTTTTCTTTTTTTCTCATGGGAGAGAATGTAATTAAGAGCTAAGACATTTGATGTCCTGTGTGAGTGAGTGGTTTAATTGGAGCCCTGCCTTGCTGGGAGGGAATCCTGTTTGGAAGCAGTCTGGAACTGTGGAGGTCACCCTTGATTTCCTCAGGGTTGTTATCCAGATACCATCCATTTTGTGCTTTTGCTTCACTTTAGTCAGCTGCACAAGGCTGCTTTCTTGATCCTTTGCATTCCACACCACTGAGTGTGATTGTTCTCTGGTCCATAGGTGCTCACTTGTAGCATTACTCACACTAATATTCTAGCCTTCAAATCCCAGCCAAAACCAATTCTTGAGATTCACAAGTGACAGATAATCAGAGGGCATGCAAAATACCCAGAGTATCAATGGCTCACTGAAGCTGTTTCTACCAGGTGTATTTCTAATAGAATAGGCTTGACCGCTGAATTTTGGAGTTAGAATGTCCAAATCCTCAATTCAGTCACCTGATCAACGAATTTATCAAAGATTGTAATGGAGAGAGAGGTTCACAGAATGCTTTTTCACATATTGGCTTTATTTGAGAAAGTAAGCTCATGTCCTGTTAATACTGACAAATTGACAAATTGACTTTTAATCTTTGCAATATTTTTTATTTCCCTTTTCTGATAGCCTAATTCTGTCATTTGTATAGGCTTCTAAGAAAGATTAGTACATAGACTTATTCTAGGTGTCCAAAATCGGTACAGCCTGCAATGCTTGTTGTTCAGCATTTACAAAACACTGAAAACATTAGAAATCTTCATCCATTCAGTCATTTATTGAAATGTCTTGGATACTAGACACTCTGTTATACACCAGACATACACAGTTGAACACAATGCTGCTTTCAAGGAACAATTACTTAGTTTATTGTATGTCCATAGGATGTATAGTTTCAACATCAGTGAAGCATTTACATTAAATATTTAATTGTATTTAATTATATATAACAATATTTAATATTAAATATTAATATTTAAGCACCAGTCTTGATCTAGCCACCATAAGGAAGTATATTGGAAACTAGAGGCCCAGTGCACGATTAAATCGTGCAGGTAGGGTCCCTAGGCCTAGTCTCCTTCGATCAGGGCCATCTTCTACCTGTTCGCCAGTCCCCAGGCCCAATGCTGCCTCCGCCGCCGCCACTGAGCTGCCAGGCTGTTGGGATCACCAGCTCATCCCCAGCCGCTGCCGCTGCTGCTGGGGCTTGAGGCGCTGACGAAGGGGAGCACGGCAGGGGATCCAGGTGCACGCACGTGCACCAGGCCAAAGCCTCTGGAGCCGGCGCAGACAACCGGCTCCCCGCCTCCGATGGCAGGGGAGCCGGGTGTCCGGGGTGTCCGAGGCAGCCCCCCCTCAGTGGCCGCCAATCCGGCCGTTGAGAGGCACGGGGGGCGGGAGTCCCACCCCCACACCTCTCAATGGTTGGATATGCCACCCCGAGTCCCGCCCCCCAGCCTCCCGCCGCCCAATTGTGAGCGTAGCGGAGTGATGGTTATTTGCATATTACCTTTTTATTAGGTAGGATGTCCTCAATGTGCATCCCAAATTTTCACACTACTTTATCTGCCCACCTCTCTCATGATTAGCCTTTGTTATTTAATATATTCACTTAAAAAAGTACCTACAATGTTCTCCTACAACACTGTAAGTTCCCCAAGAAAAGGCTAAAAGCTGATTAATGTTTATAATCCCTACACTTAATATTTCTTGAGTAAATTCTGGAGGTGGCAGCGTACAATATACAGCACTGACATAGGTAAGAAAGGGTCACTAATTAATTATTCAAGTAGTTTTTTAGTCTGAATGCTCTCACACACTCATTTGACTAATTTTAATCTCATAGCGGGAGTCAGAAGACTTTGGTTTTCAGTTCTGGCTCTTTCATTACTGTGTAAGCTTTAGAAAATCATATAACCTTCTCGCACCTCAGATTCCCCATCCATTTCTAAAAACAATGGCCAATTTAACCCAAATTCTATACATAAATGCATGTGTTATTTTTTAGTAAGTATAACCAAAATAGACGATTTACAGCCTGCTTATAGTGCATTTTTACAAAGAGATGCTATTATGCTTTCTCTATGTTTAATGCTGAGACTTTTTTTTTGTTTTTTTTAATCCTCTCCGAGGATATTTTTCCATTGATTTTTAGAGAGAGTGGAAGAAAGAAGGAAAGAGAGAAATATCAATGTGAGAGAAACACATCAATTGGTTGCCTCCTGCATGAGCCCCAACCAGGGCCCAGGCCAGGGAAGAGCCTGTAACCAATGTATATGCCCTTGACCGGAATGGAACCCAGGACCGTTTGGTCCACAGGTTGATGCTCTAGCCACTGAGCAAAACTGGCTAGGGCTAATGTTGAGACTTTAGGAATTCCTTCTCAGAATGTATTTTCAAAGCACAATATATAGTATCCATCGCTATGAACTTTAGGTTTTTAACTTATAACCCACATTGGAACACAAAAGTAAAAGAGAAAAGTGGGAAAATGATTTGTGAATTAGATGAAAATGCTGGTCGCATTTACCAGAGAGAAATCTTGCTGTGGAGTGAAGTTTTATCCAATCCTGGTGGTCCTGAACAACATCCCATTTTCCTGACAGAGCAGATCGTTTATATTTTCTGAGGTCAGAGTGACCTTGACTTTCTCTGTGATGAGGACAAATGCATTTTACTTTTCCCTAAGATGTGTCTTTAAAGATACATTTCCAAAATCCTATTTTTTTTCCCTTTTAGGAAAAAAAGTACAAGTTATTTTATAAACATATATTTTCATAGCTAAAAACCACTTTTAAAATTATATGTATGCACTAATGTGCATACATTCATTAAGCAAACATTTGTATATATGTTTATCAGCAACTTTTGATGATCAAATATTTTAAAACATTATTATAAAAAAATCTTTTCTTTTTCTTTTTGACACACAACATGAAACAAATATTCATGGAGTATGACCAGCTTAGTAGAATAGATACATTCAGGGTTTTTTTTTTTTTTAGATGATCTGACTTAGGTTATCATGTAAATGCTGTGAATTTCATTCATCACAATACATATTTTGTCAATATGAGATCATTTGAGATATATTTTCACTCTTCAGAATTTCTTTGCTCTGATTACTATCATTTAAATTATGAATTCATGGAGGAAAACAGATGTTTTTAAAGTTAATGCACCTAGAGACAAATATATTAAACATTTATTTTTAAGACTCTAAATTGCTATGTCTTATAATTTACCTTATATATCTTAACTACGGTACATTTGTTTTCATATCTAAGTTCCTTTAACTCCCAATTTTTAGAGAAAATCCACAGGAAGTAGGCAGAAGATCATTATTATTGGTTTGGCTGAGAGACTAAGTGATTAGTCTAGGGTTTCCCAAGCTATGTGTACCTTGTATATTTCAGTCCAATATCTTGAACTTATTAAAAAATTGATAAAGTTAACTTCCAGATAAATTAACTGATAGAGTGAATAAAATTTTCATTTGATTTTAAAGACATCATCCCAAGAGTTAAGATTTGACAAATTCATGTATTAGAAGTGAAAAGAGTAGCACAAATCTAAAAACAAATCTAAAAGCCCACCATAAACCAGTAAGGGTAATGTGAGTCCTAAGTAGGTACAGTGAAGGTGATACTTCAGAGTAGCAATAGGGACAACATAGGGTCAGAAAAGAGAGTATGCTAGGAGCTTCAAAGTCTATAGGAGAAGGCCTAACTGGTTTGGCTCAGTGGATAGAGTGTCAACCTGTGAACAAAAGGATCCCAGGTTCGATTCTAGTCAAGGGCACATGTCAGGGTTGTGGGCTCGATCCCCAGTGAGGGGCATGCAGGAGGCAGCTGATCAATGATTCTCTCTCATTAATATTTCTCTCTCTCTCTCTCTCTTCCTCTCTGAAATCAATAAAAATATATTAAAGAAAAAGTTTATAGAAGAAGAAGAAAATATGCCAAGTAAGGTGCTCAACACCATTAGACATCAGGAAAATGCAAATTAAATCACCAGGAACTTCTAATGCACTCATTAGAATGGCAGATATTAAAAGAACTGATAATAATAAGAGTTAACAAGGCTGTGGAGCAATTAGAACTCTTAGAGTCCACTTATGGAAATATAAAATGCTACAACCACTTTGGAAAACTGTTTGGAAGTTTCTTAAATATTTAACATATACTAACCACATCACTCAGCCATTTCACTTTTTGTATAGACCCAAGAAAAATGAAAGCATACATGGTCATACAAAAAACCTGCATGTTAACTTTCATGGCAGTGTTATTTACAATATACAAAAGCGATTCAAGTGTCCATTATACTAAGTGATTCTATTTATATAAAATTTTAGAACACTTTAGATTTACTAGTGATAAGACTCAGATTGGTATTTGCCTGGACCAAAAGCACAGGGATGTGTGTGTGAGATTACAACAGGCACAAAGAAACTTTTGATGGTAATGGATATGATCTATATTGAGTGTGGTTTCATGGGTGCATATAGGTGTCATTGATACATACATGTGTCAAAACTCATCAAACTCTACATTTTAAATGGCTGCTATTTCTTGTACATAAATTGAACTTCGATGAAATTGATATAAAGTGATCAATCAATGAAAGACCTTGGATAAACATATGAGCAAAGAAAATCGGGATACAAATCAGAACTCATTCTAGAGTGAAAAACTACACTTTAAATAATAATTGCATCTGCAGTTTATAGACTGCTTATGGGAGAGAATAGACTATTAGATGCTCTAAAACAAGGTCCTCAAACTACGGCCCGTGGGCCACATGCGGGTGTTTTTGCCGTTTTGTTTTTTTACTTCAAAATAAGATATGTGCAGTATGCATAGGAATTTGTTCATAGTTTTTTTTAGACTATAGTCCGGCCCTCCAACAGTCTGAGGGACAGTGAACTGGCCCCCTGTTTAAAAAGTTTGAGGACCCCTGCTCTAAAATGTATATGTCACATTTTTAGACTTAATTAAATTTGGGGAATCAAAGGGAAGCCTTTTATAATTTCTTGACTCTCTTTTTTTCTCCTCTCTCATTCCCCTCCTTTTGCCCTACTTTCTGCTCCTTAAGGGACAATTCTTTGTCTCTCTTTCACAGGGTGGTTTATACTTTCAGGCCTCTTGGAGTCTTATCAGTTAATCCAATCACCTTTTCAAGAAATTTCATTCAAAACAAAAACAATTGCTTCTCTGCTTTAAGGGACTTCTAGGAAATTCAATTTTCTTGATCTGGAGTAATATGCAAGCAGGCCAAGAATTAGGTTTTATTTTTAATATTTACTGTAGCCCTGTGGCATGGAGACAATAGTCCTAATTTTCTGATTAGACAAATTGAAATGGTAAAGATTAAGAGACCATGGCTGAGGACACACATATAGTAAGTGGTGAATCAAGGATTTGTTTCTAGACCTTTCTGGCTTCAAATAATGCACTATCTGACCCCTTAAACATGGTCATCAAATGGAATTTGGGGTTTTGCTCAGCTTGGGTCAGCAATGGCCCAAGGCAACTGAAGCCAGTCATTGACAGAGAGCATAATCGAATTAGTAATTTTCTGGGAAATGTAAGAATCATGGCTCAGAGAGTGGTGTGGTATGATATATCAAACAAAATATAAGGATGAGGTTGGCATTCATTGAAGATAAACTTTTCTATATTCTCACAGTGTTCAAAGCACCTTATCAGACCCTGAAGATTCAACATCAGCTATAACATAGCTCCTGCCTCCTGTGAGCTTCTAGTTGAGAATGGGGAGGCAGACCCTTGGGGCAATGTTTGTAATTCAGTAATTTGTGATATAGGTCTGCACATGATGCTGGATCACTAAAAGGAATAATTTATAAATTTGTCTTTATAAAAAAATTAAAAGAAATCTTTTGCATTTTAAGAGAAAGAAAATGGAAAGACCAGTAACAGACTGAGAGAAAATGTTTGCAAAATGCATATCTGATAAGGGACTTTATATAAAATAGAAAGAATATTTATCATTCAACAATGAGAAGACAAGCAACTTTAAAATGGGCAACATATTTGAATAGATACTTCATAAAGAAGATATTAAAAATTCTAATAAGCATATGAAAAGATGCTTAATATTAGAGAAATACAAATTAAAACCACAATGAGATAATCTCTACACACCCACTAGACTGGCGATAATCCAAAAGATTTATAATATAGTACTAAGTATTGGTGAGGATTTAGAGAAACTGAAATCCTCATACACTGATAGTGAGTATGGCATAGCTAGTTAATTATATTTATATCTGACAAAGCAATTCCACTCTTATGTATCTACCCAAGAGAAATTAAGACACATGTCCTCACAAGGACTTGTTAGTTAATGATAAGTTAGTTATGCAATCCAAATATCCCCAAACTGATGAATAGATAACATGTATAGCTATACAACAGAATGCTATTCAGCAATTTAAAAACTTCTCTACAGATACCTACAGCAAACTGAATGGTCTTCGAATAGATTATGCTAAATGAAAGAAGCTCACCAAAAAAGACTATGTTATAAGATTTCATTTTTATGAAATTTTCAGAAAAGTCAAATCTATAGAGACAGAAAGCAGATTTATGGTTGTCTGGGGCCAAGAGTGTGAGTGTGAATTGATTATAAATGGGCATAAGAAAACTTTTTGGGTGATAAAATGTTCTAAAATCAGATTGCAGTCATGATGACACAACTGTGTAGTTTTACAAAAAATAATTCAACTGTACTCTTATAAGGGGTGACTGTCATATGTTATTATCCTATCTAATAAAGAGGGAATATGCTAATTGACCATCACACCCTCACAAAGATTGTGGTGCCCACAGCCAATAAGGAGGGAATATGCTAACTGACTACCACACCCTCAAAAAAGGCAACGCCCACAGCCACAAGATGGTGGCGCCAAGTCCCCTCAGCCCCATCGGGGTGGCAGGTGCGTGGCATGGCCAGGCCCGCCCCCAGGCAGGCCTGGCTGCCCCAGGCACCTGCCTCTGGAGTCCCCCAGTCCCCTCAGCCCCCCAGGTACCCAGGGCCAGCCCGAAGCACAGGCAAGCCTCAGATGGTGGCTGCTCAGCTGCCCAAAGCAGGCCCAAGGTGCAGGCAAGCCTTGAATGGCGGCTGCCCAGCTACCCAGGGCCACCCGAGGCTCAGATAACCAGGACCGGCCAAGGCTTGCGCTACTGGCAGTGGCAGCAGCAGTGGTGTGATGGGGGCATTGCCTTCCCCAGATCGCTGGGTCGCCTCCCGCCCCTGAGGGCTCCTGGACTGTGAGAGGGGGCAGGCGGGGCTGAAGGCCCCCCCTCCAGTGCATGAATTTTCATGCACCGGGCCTCTAGTAACAAAATCAAGCTGTTAAAAGTTTAAGGACATGAGAATGGGCTGCTGCATAAAATCTTTGAGACAGCAAGCTCTACCTGCTGGCTGTGCCTATACCTGCAACAGAAACTTTTACCTCCCAGAGAAATATGCCTGGCTATATCCATCATGAATAGTGAAGAAAGGAATTAGAAACACATTTCTGTGATTATATTTATTTAAAATTCTTCATTGACCAAAGAACCCCATTTGTATGAACATATTTTGTTTTATGTTATGCTAATATAATCAATATTGTCTGGTCTAAGAAACATTCTGTTTATGAGATGATTTGGCATATTTCTGCTCTGCTTCATTTTTGCCCATTTTATGGTTTAACAGTAAGAGGCTACTCTTAATTCTAGAAGTTTGTAGCTTAAATTATATCAAAAAAGGCTGTTATTTCTAAGTTCCCTTATCTCCAAGTTACTGGAGAACATTTAAGTGTGTCCCATGTATGACCACATACACACACACATACAACACACCATACACACATTACCACTTTATTAATAACTTACAAAGTTCTTTTTTTTCCACAGAGAAGTATTATCTGACTTTCTCACAAACTTACAAATAAATCCTTACCGTAATTGAGTTTCATAGATATAGAAAATAGTATTTCAATGGAGAATATATGCCAAGGTAACCTTATGGATATGCATAAATCTCTCCAAGAAGAAGTAGAACACTTAGGTATATTTTATTCATTTTTGAAACCAGAAAGGGGGGAAAGAGGTGGAAATTAGGAATATATATGCAAAGTATTACATTCACTTTATAGAAATGTAAATAAAGTTTTTTTTTTGGGGGGGAGAAAGGATTTGAAGAATAAGAATTTGTAAGTGTTGGTAGGTTGTTTATAAATTTATTTTCCAAGTCAACAAGATGATTCAAGCCAACATGATGATTCTCTAAAGAATGAAACATTGTTTTCCAGTAAATAGATTCAGGATGTGATTGCAACAGCCCTTTCAAAACTGGCTTCTTTTACTGAAAAATGACAGTGGAGATAGTGAGTGGACTCTTTTCTGAGGCTCCATTTGTCTTTCTACTATTACTAACAGTGGAAATCATGAGTCAATACAACCAGAAAGATGACACTGACAAACAGATCAGGTTCAGACACACCATTAATATGACAAAATGCCTCACACAAAAGGCTAAAACAAAGTCCAGCCTGAAGAATCAGTGTATTATTCTAAGTACGATGCATATAGAGGATGTTCAAAGAGGTTGCTGATTGCTAATGCCCCAGAAAAACTTCTTTTTTCCACTAATGATGAGGCTAAAGTCAACATTATTCTTTTCAACTTCCCTTTTGCTCATGTGTGTGAGCCCATGGCACATTTAGAAGTTGTTTACTTATACAACTCAGGATTACTTCATTTAGTAATCTTTATCAGTTAATTTTTTTAAGTGGACTACCATAAGACTATTTACATAAGACTATATAAGTTGAAGTGTATATTACCTGGTAAAACATGGAGGGGCCATGTGGGGCAGATCACCTGGGATGGGGTGTGGAGGTAAAGAGGAAGAGGCTGAGCCTCAGTCCGAGTTTCCATGTCAGGGAGTTGTGTCTGGAGAAACCCATGGAGGTCCTACCTGAGAATTCATACATGTTTCTTGTGTGGAAGCCAGTATTTGATGAAGAGAGGAAATGAAGGCCAGCAGACCATGGTCCTTTGATGCAGAAGAGGGGCTGATTTACCATGAACAGTCACTTGTGGAATGTCTTCCTTCTGTAACTTCATCCTTGTTCCAGTCTCAAAAGAGAATTGGCAGCAAAGCAATGGGGAATGGCATGAGAGAGAAGACCCCATCAACTCCCTCCTTACTGCCTACTCCAAGCCACAGAGTCACTGGTTTAGCCTGTCATGGATTGTACAGGAAGAGAGCTATAAATTGAATATGAGATTGGAGTTTTTAAATGGAGAGCATCAAAATCAGTCTGAAAGCTTATGAAATTGGACTGAAATATCATTAAAGAGTCTAAAATCCAATAGGAATGGAGGCTTGACAAATAATTTTTTATTAAAATAATACAGCCTTTTTGTGGTTATACCTAAAGCTGATGTACCTTATGCAATCAGTTAAATTAGTTACTAATTATTTATTATAAATGTTTCTGTCCTTATAGGACTAAATGTCTTGAGAAGTCATTCTTCAGATGGATCTTGTGAGCTTTTTACTGTCTTGGCAGAGATGAAACTTGGCCTGTCTTCTGTATGGCTAATCTTAAATTGTTCATGCATTTGTTCCTTTACTCAATCTACATTTATTGAGCATTTAGTGTGCCAGATACTGAACTACTGAACCAGACTCTTGGGATAATTAAGCAGGCCAAATACTCAATTCACATGATTTCACATGGAATAAAGACTTTTTTTAAAAACTCTCGAGGCACTGGTAGACACTGCACAAAGTAAATTGTGGACTTTACAACTAAATAGCATTCTGAACTGTCTGGTAGAAATAATGGTGACCATGCCTTCTGGGTTTTCCAGGACATTCTTGGTTTCTTTTAATTTCATTGTTTTTTTTCCAATGAAGTAAATTTATTCAATATACAGCTAAATGAAATTTATTTTTTATGAGTTTGCAACATTTCTTATTTAAATTTATAATGTTGAAACATCCTTTGTTAGACCACATGCCCCAATAAAATTTGAAAAATGTAGACACCTAATGCTGTAGATTTTAAAAGTATCAAAACTAGATTATGATGACAAAAATATGAAAGTTATTGTTTCCTGGAAACCCAGTTTTCCTGGCAGTTGTATGCCTTGGCATCTGACGTTGTTTTTCAAGATATAACAAGCTGCAGCTAAGGCAAGTTTGCCTTATGCCCATTTTAACCCACAGTGATGTGATGTTCACTGATTTCCTGTGCTTTCGAAAGTAATGAATTGATTCATCTGAGTCTTCACTCAGGTCATACTTGCTGAACGATAAAAAGAAAGATTGTGAGGGCAGAGTTGAGAGAAACAAAGAGAGAGAGACTCAGGGAAGGATACAGCAGAGAGATCCAGGGTGAAGTAATTTGTAACCATCTCAGCTCTTGTCTCAATAATTTCTTGCACAGGCCATTCAAGAAGCATGATGAGGATAATAATCCGCTGTTGTTTTTAGATTCCTTTTAGTTTTATGGTGGAACAATTTAATTAAAATACATTTTATTACCATTTTACAGCCTCTGCCTGCTTTCTCTACTGCTGTAATTTCCTCAAGAGAAGTATGACATCCTGTGGGCATCCCCAATAGCTTTTCAATCATCAATTCATATCTTCAGAGTTAGTTTCATTTTGCCAAAGGAATCCTTTTCTTATTTAGCATTCTTGTCACTGAAAATAAGAGGTCTGATTATTTGATGTACTGCACAGTTATGGAAAAAAATTCTTTAATTGTTTTATCTTCTTGAACCTGATAGCCTTAGAAAACAGACATCTGGCAGCAATAAATTTTTTTTCAATACATGCCTTCCACTTTTCTAATGGGGTAGGCAGAATAATGTTCCCCTTAAGATGGCAACATTTTAATCCTGTGAATGTGAACCTTTGAATATGTTACCTTGCCTCTTTGTAGAACCTGTGAATATATTACCTTATATGGCAAAAGGGAATTTGCATATGTGATTAATTTAAGGAGCTTGAGATGTGGGATTAAGTTGAATAATCAGGATAATACAGGTGGGTCCACTGTAATCACAGGATCCTTAAAAGTGTAAAAATGAGTCAGACCTGAGGTCAGAAGAGTAGAGGTGATGATAAAATCAGTTGGAGAGATGCTACTAGTATACTGCTGGCTTTGAAGATGGATGGAGGGGCCATGAGCTAAGGTATGTGGGCCACCTCTAGCAGGTGGAAATGCGAGGAAACAAATTGTCCCCTCAGAGCCTCCAAAAGAAATAGAGTATTGTTGATATCTTCATTTTAGCCCAGTGAAATCTGTGTCGAACTTTTAAATTATATAACTGTCCTATCTAATAAAGAAGGAATATGCAAATTGACCATCACACCGTAACAAGATGGCTGTGCCCACAGTGGAGGCAGGGATCCCATAACACAAGATGGCTGCGCCCACGGCAGAGGCCGAGTTCCCGTAACAAGCCTTAACAAGCAATCAGCAGGGACCTGAGGCTGCGTGGTGCTGGGCCAGGGCAGGGGACCTGAGGCTGCACCCGCCCGCCTGGTGGGGCTTGACAGGGGACCTCAGGCCGCACCCCTCCCCTGGCAGGGCTTGATGGGGGACCTCAGGCCACACCCCCCACCCCAGCACTGGGCTGGGGGACTTTAGGCCACGCCCACACCCTGGCACCAGGCCAGGGGACCTGAAGCCATGCCCCACGCCCCGGCACTGGGCCATGGGACCTGAGGCTGTGCCCCCCACCCGGCAGGGCTTGACAGGGGACCTTGGGCCGTGCCCCCCTGCCCTGGTGCTGGGCTGGGGGACCTCAGGCCACGCCCCCCGCCTTGGCGCTGGGCCAGAGGACCTGAGGCCACACCCCCCTGCCCTGGCACCAGGCCAGGGGTCCTTAGGCTGCACACCCCGCCTGGCGGGGTTTGACCAGGGACCTCAGGCAGCACCTCCTGGCATGGGCCAGGGGACCTCAGGCCGTGCTCCCCACCCTGGTGCCAGGCCAGATGACCTGAGCCCACGCCCCCCACCTGGCAGGGCTTGAGGGGGTGGGGCAGGCTGGGTCTGGATCTAGCTCAATGGGGGTGGGGCTGGTGGGGTCTGGGTGTTGAGTGATTTCGAGGTGCATGTGGCTGGACAGGGATTTGATTCTGGTTCCCGTGGCGCACCCCAGACTCTGACAGGAGGAAGATTTTCATATACATTTTACTAATTTTCTTTCATCTCTGACACTTCTATTATAGAGAAAGGGCAAATAGCAATATTTAAATAATTCCTCTAATTAATTCCCTTTTAATGTGCACGAATTTTGTGCACCAGGTCACTAGTAAGATAATAAATTTGTAACTTAAGCCACTAAGTTACAGCAGCAACAGACAGTTAATACACAAATACCCTTTCTGCATAAAGGTTAAATCCTAAACTTACTAGCTTTTAGTTGCATTCCTTAATAAAAGTCTTCCTAACCTCACTAGCCTTTAATTGTGGTATCCTCTCTAATAATCTAATCTAATAATAGACAAATATGCAAATTGACCATACCTCCGACACACCCAGAAGTCACGCCCACAAGCCACGCCCACCATCCAATCAGAGCGAATATGCAAATTAACCCAAACCAAGATGGCTACAGCCACAGAGAGCAAGGTTCCCTAGGTAACAGAGGAAGCCAAGCTTTCTGCCAGCCATTGCAGGCCGAAGCCTCCACTCAAGCTACAAAGTTTCAATTATAGAAGGTAAACAAATTCAAACAAATGGCGGCAGAATGGAGCTTGAGAGAGCAGGCCAGGGTTGCCGCCAGCAACAGGGGTAGCAAAGCTTTCCGCACACCCTGGCCGGGCCCACCCGCTTAAGGCAACAAAGTTTCAATTATAACCCCAACACAAATGGATTCGGGCCTCGGAGGGAGCCCCAGGCTTGGCTCTGCTCCAGGCTACAAAGTTTCAGTTGTAGAAGGAAAATAAATTCCAGATACCAGGGTCTCCGCTTGCATCCCAGGGGGCGTGGCCGGCCTGCAAACCACCACAGGCCCCTCGCTCAGGCCGCCCCACACCCCAAGGGTACCCCACCCTGATCAGGGACACCCTTCAGGGCAAACCAGCTGGCCCCCACCCCTGTACCAGGCCTCTATCCTATCTAATAAAAGAGAACTATGCAGATTGATCATCACTGCAACACACAATATAGCTGCCCCCATGTGGTCAAAGATCCTGCCCCCATGTGGACACAAGATGGCCACCACAAGATGGCCAGCAGGAGAGGGCAGTTGGGAGGCACCCGGCCTGCAAGGGAGGGCAGTTGAGAGGGACCAGGCTTGCAAGGGAGGGCAGTTGAGAGGGATCAGGCCTGCAAGGAAGGGCAGTTGGAGGTGATCAACCCTGCAGGAGAGGGCAGTTAGGGGTGACCAGGCCAGCAGAGGAGGGAAGTTGGGGGCAAACAGGCTGGCATGGGAGTGATTAGGGGGTGATCAGGCTGCAGGCAGAAGCGGTTAGGGGCAATCAGGAAGGCAGGTAGGCAAGCAGTTGGGAGCCAGCAGTCCTGGATTATGAGAGGGATGTCCGACTGCCCGTTTAGGCCCGATCCCACTAAACGGGCAGTCGGACATCCCTCGAGGGGTCCCAGATTGGAGAGGGTACAGGCTGGGCTGAGGGACAATCCCCCTCCGTGCACGAATTTCGTGCACCGGGCCTCTAGTTTTATATAATTGAGGATGCAGTATTGGCAGCAGATTTCTCACCTTTCTGCACTTTCTTTCTAATCGATGCTCTTTTTAGAAACCAGTTTTCAGTGGCAACATCCTTATACTTGGACCATTCCACTAATTCTCAAGTCTAATTTTAATCAGATTCATCAGTAAATGGAAGACCCAAGCCAGACAGGGCTTCATGAATTTTATAACAGTTGATAAAATAGGAGGAGGGAACATTCTTTTTTCTATTATATTTGGAAATTTTCTCTTTAGTTTGAATTACAAGAGTGAAATCTGCCAAGAGCACTTACTGTCATGGTGAATATTCTATGGCCATAAATGTTATCTACAAAGGAAGCCACTTCTTTGGAGTGTAAATTAGTGCCTGAGACAATGAGAATCTTGGCAACTTTACTAATTGGAAGGTTCAAATCACTGTGAACCTGAGATTGAGTTCCCAGATTTTTCAAGTACTTTATTTTACCTGTCATGCATTTTTTTCTCATACAATCTCTATTACTCTGTAACACATTGAAGTTTAAACAACTCTTACTTAGGATTCTTGGACACTCACACCAGATATATGCAAGAGTATGACACAAAGTATCAGTGGCTGCCTTTTTTTTTTTTTCTTTGTAGTTTTAATAGAAGGTTTGTAAAGGCTTTGGATTAAGGCAGTGCCTCTGCTAGAAGTTCAGTTGTGATAAACAGAGGCAACAACACTCCAGTGGGGGGGTCTTTGTACAAATCCAGCAAATCTCAGACAGTGGTTTTTAGGTTCCTTTGTTAGTGGGGATTTCCACTGTGATTTTAACTGTAAAATTTATGGCAGCAGATTGAGTTTTTACAATGATATTCACATTGCCTTAAGTTTTCCAAAGAGTCAAACGGTATGATGGTGTGTGTGTGTGTGTATGTGTGTATGTGTGTGTGTATGTGTGAGAGAGAGAGAGAGAGAGACCTTAATGAGACATAAAATGATATTTCCAAAGGACCCTGATACTAATTTGAGGAAACACCTTTTAATATGAATCCAGGGTACTCCAAAGAAGATGTAAAATAATACAATAATTGAAAACCTGAGTTGCAAATAGCTTCTGCTTTCTACTTCCCTTCATTTTGTCACCCTTCTGTGGGAGCCCCTTTCACATCCTGCGTGGTTCAGGATTCCAGTTCAGGGTTCTGGTTCTGGAGAAGGGCCGCACACAAATGAAAAGGGTCTTAAAGAAATGTAATTTGGCGATATGGGGGGCCAGGTGGTAGTCCAACTCTAGTGGGAGAACTACTCCCTGCTCTGGCCCTGCTATCCCTTTTATTGAGGCTATGGGGAAAACACCCATAGCACTTAGGTAGGAAATAACAGAAATTTACATAGGACAAACAGAGGTGGAGGCTGCTTCAGCTAACAATGTCTCAACTAAAGGGTGAGTGGTTAGAGCAATTAATGTTGTTGACAGCCTTCCTCGCTTCCTGTCCACATCTCTCTATTAGTGAAACAGTAATTGGTTTCTGGCATCTCCCCCGTTTTCTTTCCCTAAAAAATCTTGCATCTGCAGAATAGAAATAAACATATAAGAACAAAAAATGAGACAAGCAACAATGGCTATGCTGAGAGTCAAATGAAATCAGTCTGCAGTAAGTTTCCTTCTGGGCCAACAGTTTTTGAGTTCCAGTTTCAATGTCCAACAGTTTTTTCAGTACATGTCAGCAATGGTATCTGGATGGTGGACAAATGGTGGCAATGCAGGTCCGACCTCTGGTTTGGTCCTGGGTAACCTGCAGCAATGCACAGCTGCTGACGGCTAGCATGGTAAGGCGTCGTCAGCATCTTCCATCTCTGGATTGTTTTTCCTCTTGTCTTCATGGCTGGAGCATTCCTGTCAATTCCTCTCTGTTGCAGGAATCCACATGGTCTTCCGAACATATTCTCAACCAAAAGTTAATAAAACAATCCTTTCTATAAATTTGACTTGGGATCTTTTTTATTTTTTTGCCCAAATTATTTTCCTTTGGCTTATTTTGATACCATGTGTGTTTTTCATGGGTGTCCTGCTGTTAGCATTACAAACGAAAATTAATTTTCAAAGAAAAAAATTTTCTGGATATTTTTCCTTACATAATATTTTTCCACTATATTCCCCCTTTTTTATTTAATTATTAGGAGGCTTTTAGAGAACTTTTATAATGCAGTCTTGATCACTTTAAATTTTAATTTTTTTGCACAAAAATATGACTGCTTTTAGGTTCATTACATGTTAAGCAATTTTACCATGAAATGAACTACCAATAGAAATTTTAGTTAATACTTTAGAAACAGCATTTTGTCCAGTATAATTAAATTTTCTTGAATATTCACTTATTTTAATTAGCCAATTTAAATTAATCTGAAAACTTGACTACAATTTTACTGGCAAATTTAATACTCTAACAACAATATTAGTTTACCCTGTAAATATTAGTGGAAAGGATTATTTATATCCTTGAGAAAGCCCTGAGCATTCCTGGTGTTAGGTTGGATTTAGATATAGGGCAGCTGATGTCAGCCAAGTCTCTGTTGCCTGGGTCCCGATCTGAGCTGGACAAGTCTCTGTCGGTCACCTGGGTCCCAATCTGGGCTGGGCATGGGAAGCACGAAGCAGCCATGGGGGCAAGAGACCTCCCTCAGAAGGGGCTAGGGTTCAGGCCCCTGCAATGTTGGGGGGTGAGGGTCTGTGCCCCACCTCTGTTGACCCCCAAGTTCTCTCCTGATGGCCCCTCTGTGACTGTGCCTGTCTTAGGTTGTTCCTTCCCTGAGGAATCTTACCCATCTCTGGCTAACCAGCCATCCTCCAGGGCCAAGCAGGGTGATGTGAGGTTCAGTTCAGTCTCCTTGGTAGCTTATGCCTCCGTGGCCTCCATGCCCAACACCTGCCTTTGGATCCCCTTGCCTGCTGGTGGGGCCCTGGCATTGATCACATATCTTGGGGAACCCAGGTTTCTTCTCCAGGGAGGGCCCAACTCACGCCATTGTGCAAGAGACAGATCCATGGTACCAGACACCACGAGGCTTCAACCTCAGCATGAACAGAAAGCTCAAGCAACAGCTGTGGGCAATTGGATTGTGAGAAGAGGGTCCCTCTTGGCAAAAAGGGCAAGAGAGGCCAATATAGAATGCTCAAGTGCCTTCCCAAGGGGCCTTCCACACAGTGGAAGGGATTAAATCCTTTCATGTCCTTTTTAAAATTGCTGCCAAACATTCAAAGAATTAGTTTGTAAGTTTGTTTGGGATATGCTGTTGTAAAATATCAAAAATTATAATGACATTGTAGAATAATATCAAGTAAGGGTATTCTTTGCTCTAGGCCCTGGCAATTCAATTTCAAACTGGAAGGAATATTTAGTTACTTCGTTTTGCCCTTCTTAGAGGTCAAACCTTCATAACATTTAAAATATATTTATTAATTTTTATTTGATAAGGCTTTCCATGCAATTTCAAGTATATTAAATCTGTTAAATTTAAAAAGATTTCCTTTAAGAAGAGAGAATAAATTTCTTGTATTACTCCAGGCCCTTGGAGCTTTCCAAGAATCATCTCTGTTAAAGCCTTGAAATTTTAACATGGAAAAAAAAAACCCATCAAATATATATATATCCATATATGATTTAAAGATTATAATATTTTTTATAATTATCTTAAGATATCAAATTTAAACTTTTAGAGCTGGACAGTCAAATATTTAGCATTTTGTCATTTCAAAATATCTAAACCTTAACTTTATTACTTATATAATTAAGCAAACTTCCAAAAAAATGTTTTGCTGCCAAATGAGTTTGGAGGAAGTTTGTAAGCCATTCAAATGCAAATTACCACATTCCTTAGCATACTGGGAGAGTGGGCTTCCATATTTGATCTCCATGTGTCTCCCTTCCTTCCCCACATCTTGCTTACTTTGGGGGAAGCATCAGCAACAGATCTGGCCACACATTTTTTCATGCTTAATTGATAAAGACAGATCTCAAATTTTTTCTTCCTTTTTCGCTTTCCTAAGTAATAACTAACACCCACTTTGGCCAAGATCTGTATTTCCCTGCGAATTCTTTTATAATTTTTAAATGAAACCTTTTATAATTTTTAAATGAAATCTCATTGCGGGAGAGCAGATAGCCTTGCCCTCTCCTGCCACCTTTGAATTTCTCCGCACCAGAGGCGATTTCAGCAGTGGAGTTTCACTTCTTATTACAGATTTTAAATTCCAAATACCAACCAAGATTTTAATTTGAACAAGAAACTACATTCTTTAAGCATGCAAACTAAAAGTCTATATTAAAGTTTACTTTATATTTATAACCTAATTCTTCCCCATTAGCCTGGCTGAAAAAGACGTTCCCACCCTACTTACAGATCGCGACTCTGCAGCTGGCCGTGGGCTTTTGCATGCGGTGAACTTCCCTCACCTTTTTCTGGTGAATTTTCCACACATTTTCTCGGTGTAATTTTTTTCCTTCCTTCGCTCTTAGGCGAAAAATATCTTCTCCTCCAGAAGTCCCTGTTCGGGCGCCAGATGTGGGAGCCCCTTTCACTTCCCATGTGATTCAGGGTTCCGGTTCAGGGTTCGGGTTCTGGAGAAGAGCCGCACACAAATGAAAAGGGACTGGAAGAAATGTAATTTGGCGATATGGGGGGCCAGGTGCTAGTCCAACTCTAGTGGGAGAACTACTCCCTGCTCTGGCCCTGCTATCCCTTTTATTGAGGCTATGGGGAAAACACCCATAGCACTTAGGCAGGAAATAACAGAAATTTACATAGGACAAACAGAGGTGGAGGCTGCTTCAGCTAACAATGTCTCAACTAAAGGGTGAGTGGTTAGAACAATTAATGTTGTTGACAGCCTTCCTGGCTTCCTGTCCACATCTCTCTATTAGTGAAACAGTAATTGGTTTCCGGCACCTTCTCATTGCCCAAGCTGTTCTTCTCTTTCCAGGGAGAGCACCTTGACTTTGCAGAGAAATTAAAAGCCTTCACAACATAACTCTGTTATCTCCCCAATAGCAACAAAGCTTCTCCCTAATAGCAAATAATCATAAATTCATATCTACTCTTTCTTCTTTCTCATTACAATGGAAATGTTCCTACTACCTAAAACTTACAATTGTACTCCCTGTGATTTGCCCCGGAACTTTACATGATTGGTTATTTCTTCTCGCTCTGGTATGGTAAACCTTTCCTTCTTAATTGGATACTTTCTATTAAGTTTTAAGTATGGTTATCACATTTTTTAAGCACAACAAAAGTCCCCTTTTCCCTTCAGATATTGCATTTCCTTTTCCTCCCATCTAAAGCCAAATTTCTTCCAGTTGCTTCTGAGTTCACTTCAATTTGTCCTTTGATCCCCTGACTCCACCGAAATTGCTCTCATTTATGTCATCAGTAATGTCCATTTCACTAAATTAAGGGACACATTTACTTCTCCTCTTCCTGACCTCTCAGAGTGTTGAACACATCCTCTTTCTCAAAACACTTTTTCTTTGAATTCTGTGACATCAGTTTCTTGACATTCCTCCTACCTGTTTATTCTTTTTTTCTTTTTCTTTTTTCTTTTTTTTAAATTTAATAAATCTTTATTGTTAAGATTATTACAATTGTTTCTCATTTCCCCCCCCCATAGCTCCCCTCCACCTGGTTCCCACCCCACCCTCTGCCCTTACCTCCCCCCATTGTCCTCATCCATAGGTGTACGATTTTAGTCCAGTCTCTTTCTGCACCCCCCACACTCCTTTCCCCCTGAGAATGATCAATCCACTCCCTTTCTTTGCCCCTGATTCTATTATATTCACCAGTTTATTCTGTTCCTCAGATTTTTAATTCACTTGATTTTTAGGTTCACTTGTTGATAGATATGTATTTGTTGTTCATAATTTTTATCTTTACCTTTTTCTTCTTCCTCCTCTTCTTAAAGAATACCTTTCAGTATTTCATATAATACTGGTTTGTTGGTGATGAACTCCTTTAGCTTTTTCTTATCTGTGAAGCTCTTTATCTGACCTTCCATTCTGAATGATAGCTTTGCTGGGTAGAGTAATCTTGGTTGTAGGTTCTTGCTGTTCACCACTTTGAATATTTCTTGCCACTCTCGTCTGGCCTGCATAGTTTCTGTTGAGAAATCAGCTAACAATCGTATGGGTGCTCCCTTGTAGGTAATTAACTCTTTTTCTCTTGCTGCTTTTAATATTCTCTCTTTGTCTTTTGCTCTTGGCATTTTAATTATGATGTGTCTTGGTGTGGTCCTCTTTGGATTCCTTTTGTTTGGGGTTCTCTGCGCTTCCTGTACTTGTAAGTCTATTTCTTTCACCAGGTGGGGGAAGTTTTCTGTCATTATTTCTTCAAATAGGTTTTCAGTATCTTGCTCTTTCTCTTCTTCTGGCACCCCCATAATTCTGATGTTGGTACACTTGAAGTTGTCCCAGAGGCTTCTTACACTATCTTCAACTTTTTGGATTCTTTTTTCTTTTTTCTTTTCCTGTTGAGTGTTTTTTGCTTCTTTGTATTTCAAATCTTTGATTTGATTCTTGCGTTCCTCTACCCTGTGTTGGGTCTCTGTATAATATTTTTTATTTTAGTCAGTGTATGTTTAACTTCTAGTTGGTCCTTTTACATATCCTCGAGGGTCTCGTTAAATTTATCGGCCTTTTCTAGGAAATTCTTGAAAAACCTTATAACCGTGGTTTTGAATTCTATCTCCAGTCGTTTGTTCTCCTCCATTTCTTTCATTTGTGGTCTGTTTCTTTGATTCCACATTTTCGCTGCTTCCCTGAGTTGGTAGGGTAGCATTGTGTGCTAGGTTTCCTATATGGCCCGGTGGGTCAGCCTCCCCAGTTACCTGAGGTGGACACTCTTGGTGCTCCCCTTTGTGGACTGTGTGTACAGCCTTGTTGTAGTTAAGTCTTGATTGCTGTTGGTATCACTGGGAGGAATTGACCTCCAGGCCAATTGGCTGTGAGTATCAGCTGTGTCTATGCCAGGAGACCTTCTGTATTGGAGACAGCCTTATAGGCCCAGACTTGCAAAATTGCAAAAGCCTCTGCGCTCAGCTTGGATGGGGTAGAGTCTCGGGGCTGAACAGACAGTCTTGGCTTCCTGTCAGCCCTGCCCTTGTGCACACACCTCCAGACCTCTACCTTCCACGGATCCCCTGAGTTTCCGCCTGACAGTCCAGATTTCCCCTGTAAGAGCTTGGGTCCCCCAGAGGCTTGCCTGGAACTGGGTTTCAGTGCAGTCGGAACTGGGATTCAGTGCAGTCAGGAGCTTCTGACTCCTTCTGCTATGGAAAGCCTGTGGCAACCTCCGCAGTCAGACCTTTCTGCACGCACTCATGTGTGCGCGCCTCCAGACCCCTGCCTGCTGTGGCTCCCCTGTGACTCCGAGTCTCCGAGTCTCCGTGTGCCTTTCTCTACAGTCCAGACTCCATCCGTATGAGTGTGGATCCACGGGGTTTTGGCCGGAGCTGGGCTTCAGTGCAGTCGGAACTGGGGTTCAGTGCAGTCGGGGGCTTCCTTTTCCCCTCCCGCCAGCCAGGCACTCGGCCGCCCTTCCTCTCTGCGTGCACATCTCCGTACCTCAGCGCTTTGCGGCTCCTCTGATTCGTGAGCTTTTCTCTTTCCTTCTAATTGTAGAATTTCCACTCAGCCAGCTTTCCTTTGGTTTTGGATAATGTCCGTTCTGTCTTTTAGTTGTTGTTTTGAAATTGTTGTGCAAGGCAGCAGTTTAGGTGCTTACCTAGGCCGCCATCTTGGTTTCTCACCTGTTTATTCTTTTCCTATTTCTGTTTTAGGCTCCACATTCTTCTTCTAGGCAATCTAACTCTTGCTTATACCTTCAATTACCATTTATAAGCTGAATGAATCCAAAATATCCTTTTCTAGCTCAGTCTATTCCTTTGTTTCATACCTAATTATCCATATGCCTACTTGGCACTTTCTCTTAAGTAGCTCAAAGTCACCAAACCAAATATGTCCAAGAATATACTCACAAGAACTCTGTATCTTTGGTCTTTTTTCAAGCAAATGCCATTGGTCATGCTGTTAATAAATGCTCCAACCTCCATTCAAATATGCAAGCCAGAAGGTAGGAATCATTTTTGATAAATCCGTGTAATACACAATGCCAGTCCCACTCAGCATTGTCTGTTATTTTACTTTTCTATAAACCACTCAAATATATCTACTACTCATCATATCTCTCAACTTCAACTGAGTCTAAGATACCACAGTAACTAGTTCCCTTCCAACGCATTTTCTATAACATAACTAGAGTGATCTTTTCATAGTGCAGATCTGAACATGTCACCTTTCAGATTAAAGCTTTTGATGGCTTTTTACTGCTCTATGGATAGAAACCATGTTACTTCACATGTCCTGTGGTTACTTGTATTCTAGTTCCTGACTATGTTTCCACTGTCAGCATGCATAATACTCCTATCCTCTTTAAAAGGCTCCAGGCACATTGTGCTTCATTCAACTTCTTGCATTAAATTTCAGCTTTATGTACTTGTCATACTCCTTCATTCACAGGGCATTTGCACATACTTAGTCATTCTTTCCTCATCTCTTTCCCTGTTGAACTCCTACATATCAAGGATGATCTCCTCATGGACTCCTTTTCTGATTCCCCTAACTAGACAAAATTCCCCTCATGAAATCATGTATTTCTCCTTCATAGCACTTAGATCAGCTACAATTTAATATACATTTGTCTAATTGTTTGATTAATAACTACAGTATTTGACTTCAGGAGATGCACAGGGACAACAATGCTAAGTAATTGTATTCTTTGTGTTCAGATAAAGTCAACTAGCAAAGGTACCTGGGAAAAATATTTATTGAACATGGAAAGAACTTGCCAATTATCCTAATCTGTTTTAGAGGTTAGTAGACCAAGTCTCAGGAGATTCACTGAAACTAAAACCAAGTTCCATAACTCTAACATTGGGACAAATTTGTTGTACAATATTGTATTTTAAAATGTGCTTTATGTTCTATTTACACATTAATACAAAATTAAATAGGATTGGTATCAATTACTTTAATAGTGGTGGCACTAGAAGAATTACAAGTTAAAAGGCTGTTTTCAACACTTACTATAAGTAGTTAAGTTTTACAATGACCCAAACCCAAATTTTCTTGTCTAAACTCCTGTAGATTATGAAGCTTTTTGTATGAAATAAAACTTTATACTCTAAATTGAACTAGTAATATGTGCATGACACAGAAAGAAACTCTACAGCAAATAGATACAAGGAATTCTAGGTGATTCTGAACTGGCCTGGTCAAAACTCCACATTGAATAATGGCAAATTCTTCCCATTACTTTTCTCTTTTGTGGCAGCTTGCCAGTCATTTGCTTATTTGTGTTCAGATTTACTGCATATTCACAATTATATTCTGTATTGCAAGAAAGTACTAAGTGGTAGGTAGGGTCAGCCAGCGAAACGAGAAAATGGAAGATAAGAGGAAGGGTGTTTAAGGTTATTTCTCCACTCATGTTGACTTAGGCAGTATCTCTGGCAGCAGCTGCATCTCCTCCTTAACTCTAGTTTCTGGCAGATAACTCCTTATTCAGTGGTCTCAACTCCCACAGGCAGCTCCTCTTATTGTTCTTGCCTCCATATTTCCAGCTTTGGGGCTTCAGTGAAATAACTTCTGCATTCTCCAACGCTGTGGTGTGATACCGGCTTTCCTGCTGTTGCAAATATGTGGGTTGTTTCATGATCTTCTATGAAGTTTCTGAGCTCCACCAAAAAATGTGCAACCAATTGCTTGTGTTAAATTTCCTTTATTTGAAATACTTAAATTGATTTATATTTTCCTGGTTAGACCTTGATTGATACTTAAAAAAAAAATCAGGATTAGTCCCAGGAAATGGGTCCTGAAGAACAAATTCGGAGCTTATATTGCTTGCTTTTTTTAGCTTGAACACAGTGCAAAACTTCTTCCAGGTGGAAAATGGGATATTATAATTAATCTGTCTCATCAAGTAGCATCACAGTTACTTAAATTATAACCTGATTTGTTTGGGATGATGTGCCAGTTGAAAACTAGGCTCTTGGAAAAGAAGCAGCTGTTGCATTTGACTACAAAAATGGGATGGCTGTTTCTAATTGTGCTGGACTGCTTAAAAAAGAAAAGGATAGCCCAGCCGGAGTGGCTCAGTGGTTGAGCACCGACCTGTGAATCAGGAGTTCATGGTTCGATTCCTGGTCAGGGCACATGCCTGGGTTGCAGGCTTGATCTGCAGTGTGGGGCGTGCAGGAGGCAGCTAGCTGATCAATGATTCTCTTTCATTATTGATATTTCTGTGTCTCCTCCTTTCCTCTCTAAAATCAATAAAAATATTTTTTAAAGAAAAGGATAATTATAAATCCTTGCTAATTTTATTATCAGGCCCTTGAAAAATGTGTGAGATGGAATTTACATTAGTAAGACTAAGAAGGGCAGAATATAATGTAGGATTGGTCAATACTTATCAATATAGGTATATTTACCTGAGGAACCAGATCAAATTTCCTAGCCCAAATAGCAGAAAATTGTTCTAAAATGTTGCCTGATTGTTTTACTGAAACATGGACTTTCAATTGGCCTATAAAAGAGGAGGATAAAATACCAGAACTTCCCTAGAGTAACCCTGAAGAATTCAAAAGCATAAAGAGGTGAAAAGGTTGGAATGATTTTTTTTTTTAATATTTAGTCTACTCACGCTCCTCTCGACTATTTCTTGTAAAAGAACCCAGAGGATGCTTCTTTTATTAAACCATTGTTAATTACATTAATTAGAGAAGCCCCAACTTCCTTAAATGTCTTTGGTGATTTTCATCTGCAGGCTCTAGATGACAGTCAGAGATGAACTGATATCAGTAGGAAGATGAAATTTTGGAATGTCAGGAATCAGGTATCAATAGCACTTTCTGGGTAGAAACAAGATGAACTCACTACTTTAATGACCAGGAAGTGCTGAGTGGCAACAAGATGTTTTTCCCTGGAGGTATGGTAAGTAATTGATCATAGTTTCTCTAGGAATTAAATTAAATGACAACCGAAAAAAGAATTACTTGACCTACATAACCAGAGAACACTAGGTATAGTAATCAGAAGACTTGCTTATCACAAGGAAAAAAATTGTGACTATGTGAGGTGATGGATGCTAACTAAACCTATTTAAGCAGTCATTTTGCAATATATACATATGTCATATCATTGTTGTACACCTAAAACTAAATAATATGTTGCTTATTATCGCAATAAAACAGGAAACAATAACATAAAATCAATAATAAAAATAAAATAAAACTGTAAGGATAAAGTAAGCCAGGAAATCCCCCCTCTTTCTGGGAAAAGAAAGTCAGGACTTCACCAAGGTATTGTTAGAACTGTCTTTGCTTTTCCTTATGTAAGGTAAGTCTAAGATAATAATATTTAAGGAAAACTTACTTTGACAGAAGGGGTTACCTAAGAGGAAGGCTATGAAGGAAATCATCAGTGACAAATAGAATTCTCAAAGTTGAGAGCATTTAAGGATTAATTCTCAAGAGGGTCTTGGTATCAACTCAAAGCTCAGAGTAGGATTGCGCCTAAGATTTATGTTTCAATAAATGATCAAAAATTTTAAAAAATTAAAAAACTAAGTGCAATAAGAAGTTACAACCTCTCTTTTTCTTCTGAGACATGAGCCTTTTTTCACAGATCCAGAGCCTAAGGAGGAGCCAGGTTCCCTTAAAGAAAGACTTAGGGAACACTGCCACAAAGATATACCTTTGATCCTTGATATCCCTGGGGAATTGGTTTTAGGATTCCCCGCCTGTCCCCCACCCAGGCTGATACCAAAATCTATGAATGCTCAATGCTCAAGACCTGGGTTGCAGGTTCTACCCCAGCCCCAGTCCAGGCGCATGAAGGAGGCACCAGTGGATGTTTCTCTCTAACATTGATGCTTCTCTCTCTCTCTCTCTCTCTCCCCCTTCCTCCCTCCTTTCCACTCTCTAAAAAAATCAATGGAAAACATATCCTCCAGGGAGGATTAACAACAAAAAAAGGGTATGGATTGTGTAGGTAATATGAGGCTTCTTTCATATTTATTCTCTGTACTTTTCCTGCACTGCTTTGTGTTGCAAGAAAAGTCATTTCCCATATTTTCTTGACTACTAATCTTTAAGTATGCTTCACCAATGGGAAGTACTAGGGGAGAAACCAGAGTAAAAGGAAGAAGCGAGTATATTTCTTTCTTCCTCACTATGGTGGCATCTTGAAGCAGGTGCATCTCCTCTGTAGTTCCAGCTCCTGCCAGTGAGCTCATCACTCTATCTTCTAGACCTGTGGGTGAGGGGAAGCTTCTGCCATGGTTTTAGTTTCAGCCACACATCCTTGGCTTCTGGGTTCCTGTACCATCACACAGTAATTTTCTGCTGTTGCTCATTTCTAGGTTGCCTCACTGACTCGATTTGACTTTTTAACTTTGCCATCACTTATATAAACAACTAGGGGCCCAATGCATGAATTCATGCACCTTGAAAGGAACTGTGGGCTGCGAGGCTGCGGTGGGCACAGGGGCGGGTCTTGGCCCATCCTCCGCGCCCCTGCCTGGCCCCTCCTGCATTGGCCCCTGATCCCCTGTCTGCGGGCAGCCCTGCTCTCTCCTGGCATCAGCCCTGCTGACGGCGCGGAATGATTAGGGCCGGCACCAGCAGTGGGTGCAAGCAGGGCTAGCACTGTCAGCAGGTACAAGTGGTGGCTGCTGCCCCAATCACCCCTCAGGAGCTGGGGGAGGTGGAGAAGCCCTGAGGTGCAATTGGGGCCAGTAGCTGCCGCTCACACCCACTGACGGTGCTGAGCGATAGGGGCCATCACTGGGCACTGGCAGCAGGTGCGAGCACAGGGCGGGACCACAGCATGTGGGAACAAAGAATTTTCAGTAACCACCAGAGGCTTGCCCCAATGACAGTGACCAGTGCCCCGCCTTGGTCTGGTGACCCTACTCACGTGCTCCACCATCTTGCTGTGGCCAACGCCCTCCATGTCCCATGCTCTGCCACCTGCTGCCGAAGCCTGCCATGTTCTGTGCGCGCCCCCTGGTGGTCGGTGCACATCATAGCAACTGGTTGTTTGGGTCTTTGATTGTTTGGTTGTTCTGCCATTTGGTCTATTTGCATTTTAGGGTTTTATATATATAGGTAGATGCCATGTATTAAAAATTCTCTTTGAAAAATAATTCCTTTTGTTTGAAATACCTGGACCTGATTGATATAAGAAGTGAAAATGCTGGGCAAACAAAAAAAACATATGTTATTTCAATTTCAGCTTAGGCTATTATCTCAGGTGGCACTGAGTAAACTTGTAAATTCTCCTTGAAGTGGCATAACGCTGAAACTCCTTTATTATCACACAAGGCCCTCCCAAATTTAGTTTTTGCCTATCTCTTCAGCCTGTCTTCTAACATTCCCTGCCTCACCCCACAATTCAACCATTCACCATCACTTCCCCAAGTGGATGGAGCTGTTGTTTCATGCCTCTCTGGAAAGCCACTACCTCTGCATTCTGACTTATTTTATCAAGACTTAGTTCAGCCTGGCTAACATGGTTCAGTGGTTGAGCATCAACCTGTGAACCAGGAGGTCACGATTCAATTCCCAGTTAGGGCACATGTCTGGGTTTTGGGCTCAATCTCCAGTGGGGGGCGTGCCAGAGGCAGATGCTCAATGATTCTCATCATTGATGTTTCTATCTCTCTCTCCCTTACTCTTCCTCTCTGAAATCAATAAAAATATATTTTAAATAAAGACTCAGTTCAAGTAACTCTTATAGTGTGTCACCTTTCCTGACACCTATATAGAATGGCTCACTCATCTCTTTGTGACCCTAATTCTATTCCACATATTTACATGCATGTTTACTCATGCAAAATATCATGAGCTCCTTGAGGATAAGGAATTAGTCATCTCTGTATCCTAGTGAAAGGAATTTTAGGGATAAAATAGGCAGATTTAGGGAGTCTTAGGAATAAAGATGGTCCATGGGGGAGGAATGAATAGGTGAGGGCTTGGAGCTGCCAGAAGGCATGTATTCACAGAGAACAGAAAAGTGCCACAGGATAAGGGAGAGGAAGACATACATTCATAGAGAATAAAGAAAAGTCAGAGTATGGGGGAAAAGGAAACATACTTTCACAGAGGATAGAAAAATGTCAACAGATGCTGGAAAGTGGGAAACATATGTTCACAGGAGATAGAGGAAAGTTGCAAGATAAGGGGGAGAGATAGAGGGAGGCAGCACGTGGGTTTTGGACTTTGAAGCTGATACTCTGCAAAAGACTGACCAATTAGAAAAGCACAGAGTCATAAAATGGGGAAGGGGTCTAATTAGAAGGGAACATGAAGAGACAAAAACTACAGCATTATAAACCTGGAAAAAAAGAGCTTAGTGGGTTACTCCCTGGGAACTCCTCCCTACATGGGAGTCTGCATTTGCTTCCAATAAATTTCCACCCTTTTACTAACAAGCCCTTTTAGTCTGAGAATTTTAGTCTTCAAACGTCGTGAGGCAAGAACCTGCAAGGGGGAGATCTGCTCCCCGCACCTCACGTTTCATTAACACATGGTAAATTCTCAAGTATTTGATTAGTGAATCATTGAAAAAAGGCATGATGATGAGTGGTGTTGTACTAGTTGTTTCTTAAAGATCCACTCATTGTCTTCAGAGAGCAAGGTGAATATTTTTATCAAATTACTTTTGATGACTGAAAACATTAATAGCCTATGGCCAGAGTATAAAGAAGTAGAGTTAATTTGGAAAACATCTGTACATCACTTGTGCTCTCCAACTAGATAAAGAAAAATGTAACTGTCTGCCAGAAGCTTGTTTCATAGTGGGCTTGTTTTCCAGCCCATAGGATATTGGCCATAATCCCAATGAACAAATGTTGATCAGACTGAAGGAAGGCAGGCAATGAAAGTGGAATAAACAACAGCCTTCTAACATGTTGGAATAAAGCATATTTTATATCTTTGGAACTCACATTAACAATCATTCTAGATTATTGAGCAGGCCTTTGCTTTCTATTTACTGGTACATTGCAGTTGCCTTTGGGGGACTGAAGCTACTGTCCTGGCAGAACAGTTCAATCACGCTGTCAGTGACAGTGACATAACCATAGTTGTGCTCTCCAGGAATCTTTCCCCCTTTCTCCAAAACTAATGCATCATGAGTGTTTCTTTTGGGTAAGAGGTAAAAATGATTTGTAGAAACCTGTGAAGGCTGGGGGCCCAGTTTCCACTGTTTGAGTCATGATTTGTACTTCTTTATGATCCTGAAATGCTGCTCTCTCAGAAGGTTTGCAGTTTTTGTGGTTTGCTGGTTTTAAGCCAACCAGCATTAAGCCTATTGCATTGCCAGAAGGATTTTCACCACCCTTTTCTCTAATCTCTGACAGACAGAGGCAGGGTTGGAGGTCAGAGAGACTTGGGCTCCCTCTCCTCTCCTGAGCCACTCCAAATAAGACAGGCGAAAAATGCTGCATGGAAGGCCTGCTTCAGAAGCAGCCTGTCAGGCTTCTGATACTCATAAGCATTTCTGAGATACAATTGAAAAGTATGTTTTGGCTTTGCCAGGGGGGAAGTGAGTGAATGTCCCTCATAAAGTTACTACTGTCTGGAAAGACCCAGTCTTGTGCCTGAGGCAAAGGGCATTAAGAAGAAGAGCTAGGCTGTCACCTGGTCAAATTGTTCTTGCCTGCAGCATATAAGAAAGGTGTCTGTGTTGAAGAGAGGAATAGGGGAGGAAGGGCTGCCTTTTCATTCCAGGCACAGAGAGGAACATTTAATGTTTGGAAGATGAAACCTTTGCAACTAAAATCAAGGGGCAATGAAGTGAGTCATTCTCACCAAGCAGCAGTTGTCAAATTCTGTTCTCACCTCTGTTTACTACTCATTTTTTTTCCACCCTGATCAAACATTCTATTCTCAACATCAGTAATCCATATCTCAGGGTAATTTTTGAGTGTTCCCCAAATTGTATTCTTTGAGGTAAGTATTTCAGGCAATAAAAGGTTCAGTTATAAATAAGTTTAAGAGCAAAGACTTATTACCCGTGTATATTTATTTTATATAGATACCGTAACAAATGGCCACAAATTTAGTGCCTTAACACAGCACACGATTTATTTTCTTATAATTTTGGAGGGGTCAGAAGTTCAAGATAGCGGTTAATGGACTCAAATCAAGGTATTGGCAGGACTGTGTTCCTTGTAGAGGCTCTAGAGTAGTATTCATCTCCTTGTCCTTTCCAGCTTCTAGATTCTGTGCACAGAATTCCTTGGATTGTGGCCTTGAACCACTCTGACCACTGACCTCTGCGCCCACCATCATAACATGGCATCTTCTCTGACATTCCTGTCTCTCTTTTTTTAAGGACGCCTGTGATTACATAGTCCCACTAGGATAACCTAGAATAATCTCTCATCTCAAAATGCTCAATTTAATCACATCTGCAAAGTTCCTGTTGCCTTGTAAGGTAATATATTCACAGGTTTTGGGATTATGACTTTGGAATTGTAGGGGGTCATTATTCTGCCTACCACACGAACTCATTGAAACTCAAAATGCTAAATAGTATATTAAAGGTTCTATAAAATCTTTTAAGGAATTATGTTTTCTTTTTCTTAATGCAGAGTCCCAAACCAATTTCCTTTTTCTCTTTAGTTCTAAGAACACCTGCTTTTATATGGAACACATCTTAAGAAATGGAAGAATAAAATAATCCCAGCTTTAATAATTTAATGTGTGTGATCTTATTGCCACATTTCAACCCATTCTTGGGTTAATGGGACAGAAGAGGGCTAAAAAAATGTGCTCTGGTAGTCTTTTCACTTGTGACTTTGGGCAAACCATACAAAATCACAGAGCCTCAGTTTCCTATTTGTGAAATAAAGATAAGAATGAGATGCTTTGCTGGATTATTATGTGGATTTTAGGCAATGGCATGTGAGAAATTTCCATGTAAATTATAGAAAGTTAAATAATATAAATTCTCAATATTCTATAATAAGTAAACTGCTATACAATTAAGTTGCAACCAGATTTTCACAATAATTTATTCCATTTGCCTTGCTTAGGTAGTTGATTAGTTATAATATCTTTTGAGATATTCAAAAGTCTTAGATATTCTTGATTGTTGGTTTTAATTATGGTACTGTTTTAATCTGGAAACTAGGAATCTATGATATATAAAATATTCATATATGGTTAACCACTAGTTATCCTTGTAACTAATTTGGGGATAATTTGAAGAGTGTATTTTCATTCCTGAGTTCCATGTTATTGTGAACCACACTTGCTCCTTGGCTTTTTCTTATTTCTATTGGTGTCTACCCAGAAACTACAAATGGGTTTTAAATGAATTATAACTGAATTATTAAATTATCTAGTATTTAGGATAAACTTCATTCATGCTTTTTTTTGTCTTGTGTATGCAGGAGTAATTTTGATTGTTTACAAATATTTAATCTCTTCTCCTTCCAGACACATGGTAGGTGAGTACTTCTGTTATGCCCAGAATTCGGGGTCCCCAAGAAAAACCACCAGGGAACCAGACGAGTCCGATGCAAAAGCAAAGAGTCTGTATTCAAGCTAGCTTGAGCTCAGTCACACACACACACACACACACACACACACACACACACACACACACACACCGGTGCAGCGGCGAGGTGGGGGGGGGGGAGGGGAGAGAGTGAGAGAGAGAGAGAGAGAGAGAGAGAGAGAGAGAGAGAGAGAACAAAGGCTTAAAAAAGGGGGGTCCAAAGCAGTGGGCAGGGGGAACGTTCGTGGCCCCATTGATTAGTCAGGGGGCAGGGACAGGGGTCTGGTTACATGGGGGGTACTGTGCAGCTTGCCTAATTTGGACTGAGTCTACTTCTCTACATTCCTATTGGCAGGTTTATGCAACTGTTACATTCTCGCGGTTTTCTAAGAAAAAGGAGTCATATACATAGTTACACAGGATGGAGAGGGTACAGTACATTTTGTGCTGTCCTGCTCTGCCCTTTCAACTTCCTTATCTCCTATTAATTTAGGCAGAGCTATGCAACTCACTTTGGCCAATTAAATGTGAGTGGAGGAGACTTGTATCACTTCCAGGTGGTAGCTTTAAGAGCCAATGTGCAGTTCAGCGTCTTCCTTTTGATTATCTTTGAGTCTGTGATGATATGTGCAATATGGCACCCTCTCAGCCTGAATCCCCAAAGGATTATAAAGAAGTCCTGTTTGTTGACTCCTTTTGGACTTGGATATGTGTGAGAAATAAACTTTCATTTGGTTCCCTTTGTTGCATTTTAACCTGGCTGAAACAATGTAGAATCGTTTAACTGATTCCCAATACCTCTAAGCACATGAAAGCATATATATGAAAGTTCTTGGTTAACCATAAAGATAACTGGAACAGTTTATTCTGTTACCATAGATATAATTGAGAGCTAAGGTAAATAGGAAAACCTTCAAAGAGAATAGAAAGGTCATGGGATTTGGGTCAGAGGACGTGGTCCTTGTATTACCTTCATTCTTATTCACATTTTATTTAAAGTTTTCTAAATTTAATGGCATAAAGCATTATTTTATTTTTAAAAATATCATTCCTACTAGAAAAGTGATTCATAGTGTTTGGATTCTTACAATTAATTTCCATAGCCTTGTAAAGACATACTAAAATTTTACTTGTTCTCAGAAACTGTTTACTGAGTAATGTGATGAAATTATTTGTTCCTCTTTTTTTTACCTCTCTTTAAATCCTTTGATTGAAATCCATTTTGATTAAAATAAAGTATCTCTTGGGATTGATTTATGACCAAATACTTAGTTTGGGGAATGCCAATGAAGAGAGAAGGAGAGAAGCTGAAAATACAAGTACTTCCTAACACGGAAGCCACACCGATAAACCCTAAACCTGAGTGTAAATGGCAGATATTGGAGTCATTCAGAGGAGCTACTTTGTATTCATGTAGCAAAAGTGACAGTGACATCTTGGTGCAGGAGAGAGGAGAGTGAGGCTGTGGCATCTAGATTTTCAAGAAGCTGTGATGACAATGGTTGGGTGGGTGGTGGCAGATAAGCTGTGGAACTCCAGAGACGGTAAAGGGAGAGAAAAATTGAAATCTGCACTTGATCTTAGCCAAAAGGCTGAGAAGCCATAATTTGAATTCTAGAAGATAAACTTCTTATTCTGAAAATTTGCCTACGGCCACTCTAAGTGCCCCTAAGCGATAGCCAGATCCAGGAGGCAGCTATTGATACTGTAGCTGCTTCCTCTTTAATCCTCCCTAGCCTCTCCCAGTTCTGTGTTCCTTAGCAGCTCCCAAGAGGCACCCTGTCTGCTTGCCTGTCAAAGCCAGTTTTGGGAACTAAAAAGAATTCGAAGGCAGTGGCAGCTTCTATCCTTTCTCAGTGATTGCGGCAATTTTTTTATTCCTGTCCTCCTCTTGAACTTTCCTTTCTTTTAAATTACATTAGGAAACTGACTACAGAGAGTAGGAGTATGGGCTTGGGAGTCAAATGGTCAGATGGCCTCAGCTCTAGTCTCTTCTCCATCAGTTACGATGGCAACATACACATTTTTTTAAAGGTTTAAATACTGCCTCAACCTAATCACATTATATAGAGTGTTTCAAATGGTTCTGATGGTGACTTCCTTACTAAGACATACTGAAAATTAGGTCTTGGATTTTTCTGCCAGTTACTCTTAACTTGCCAGATTCAGATTGAATATTAAATATTTTGTCTCACTGAGAAGGCTAGCTAGCATCATGGGAAAGTTCTGGCAATTATTTACAGGTGTGTGGGTGAGAAGAGTTGTGTGGGCTTCACAGTGGCCCACTCTCTGTATTCCATCTGCTACATCAGGCCCAAATGGGACAAACAAGTATAGGTGTGGGCTGAATTCCTTGGCAGTTAGCATTCTTGTTCCTTCTATGGACCCCACCATTCAGAGTGTTACAAGCATGGCACCTACTCCTGAGGAGAAATTTAGGATGTAAGTTTTGTTTTCCTTGCTTCACCATAATGAGAAATAGGAAACTAGGGATGACTGCTCCAAATGCTACAACATAATTTACTGACGATAAATTTTGGACAAACTTCTATTGAGTTACTGTGGCAGATTAAAGATGGACATCAATTCTCTGACCCGCCTTCCATTAAGGGGGGGAATCTATTCATCCTCCCCTTGAAGCTGGGATGGCTTGTGACTGCTTTCAACAAGAGCATATGGCAAAATGATGTCATTCTATCTCAGATGCTTAGAAGAGGACTGGCAGCTTCTGTTGAAGCATCCATCTTATATAAAAACTGCTGTTTAAAATTTTAACCCTGCTATTTGGCTTCTGTAAATGCTTGCTTGCTTAAATAATAAGGAAAATGATACCACTCCCACTTCAGAGAGGCCATTAAACCTTCCCTGGACAAAATTATCAGTGCTGGCACCAGGCCAGGCCTTTGGTTGAGGTCTCAAGGCCCCAGCACATAGGGGCTCTTTAAGAACTTGCAAAAGGGGCCGGAAACACCCCATATTTGGGAGACAAAGAAGGTAAAAACATATAAATAGGGAAAATTCTTCCATGTTGGGGCCCAGAATTTGAGAGACATTTTCCTCTGGACCCGCATGTAATAAATGTAACTCCAAACTCTCTGAGCATGACTTGATTTACTCCGGTTCTCTGTAACACTGTCTTGCCTTCCTGGAAGCTAGCTTCCAAGCTGGAAGACTTCCTTGAGACTACTATGTTGTAAGAATCCTAAGCCACTTGAATAAATTCTAGAGAATAAGACACCATGGGGGCAAAAGGGAGAGAAAGAGAGAAGAGAGAATGCCACGAATTCCTGGAGCTCCCAATAAATAGCCATCCCAACTAATGCCACATGGATCAGAGACCAACCACCCAGACAAGTTCATTCTGAATTTCTGACCCACAAAATTGTGAACAAATGAGGTTGTTGTTTTAAATCATTTGTGATAATCATTACAGCTTTGGAGTAGTTTGTTATGCACTAATTAGATAACCTGATAAATTGGTTTTATAATCTTAACATTGATAAAGTTTTTTAAACTTGGGGTTTCTTTTTAATCCTTAATTCCTTGGGAATGGTTATCCAACTTGAACTAAGAGAACACTAGATTTCTTCACACCTTGTTCCAACTAGTCAGGAGGTCAGAGTGTCTCCAGGGACGTTCGGTGACTGCAGGGAGACTAAGTCTGGGGGAAATCTGAGAAGTCAGAGGGAATGACACAGGGCCTGAGAAAACCTCAATGTGTTTAACTGTCCCCTGTCCTGGGCTCTCCTGCCACCACCTCATTCTATTGCTTGAGGTATATGGGGTCTGATCAGAAGCATCCTATATAATAAAAGCCTAATATGCAAAGTGTCCGGTCATCCAGTTGGCTGTTCAACCAATCAACAGCTTGCTATGACGTGTACTGACCATCACGGGGCAGAGAGTCAACCGGTCGACCAGTCGCTATGATGTGCACTGACCACTAGGGGGCAGATGCTCCGACTGGTATGTTAGCTTGCTGCTGGGGTCCGGCCAATCAGGACTGAACGAGATGGCCTGGACACGCCTTGGAGCCCTCCTGCGGTGGCCTCCCTGGCTGGCCAACCTCCTGTGTCCCTCCCAGGCCCCAATCATGCACCAGTAGGGTTCCTCGGCCTGGCATGTGCCCTCTCGCAAACTGGGACCCCTTGGGGAGTGTCAGAGAGCCGATTTCAGCCCGATCCTGCAGGCCAGGCCGAGGGACCCCACTGGTGCACGAATTTGTGCACTGGGCCTCTAGTTTGTTTATAAAAAGTGGCTTGTCCCTATGTCTCCTTCCATAATGAACTTGGCCAAGTGGTACAACAGAATCTGTATCTTATGCTATTTCATCTTTTGGAAAGTCCTTCCTATTTTTTTTAAACCTGTTCAGCTCTTACCTATCATATGAGATGCCTGTGGGAAAACTCCCCCAGTCTTATCTAGGTGCTTTTCCTCCTCTATGCTCCCATGGCAACCTGAGTGTACCTCTGTCATTTAAAATAACATATTGAATCAGTTGCCAGTATTTTAGTCACTTCCAGGAATGGCAGATTTTCCAAGGACAGGAAGATTTTTCCTGTTCATTTCAGTGTCTACTAATTGTACAGAAAAGAACTTGGAACATAGGTGTCCAGTGAGTGCTTTATTGCATGGTACTTCATTGCATGGGATCCTCTTGTGCAGAGGTCTTCTACCTTGTGATTTCAGAACTGTTGAGCATATCCTGCTAAGCAAGGTAAGTCAGAGAAAGACATGTACTGCATGATATTACTTATATGTGGAATCTAAAAAAGTTAACCCTTAAACAAAAAAAAAGCGTAAAATGGTGTTTACCAGGGAATGGAGAATAAGAGGATAAGAATGATGGTTATTAAGGGTATAACGTTGTAATGAATAGTAAATAAACCATAGAGATCTAATGCACAGTATAGTGAATATAGACAATAGTCTTGTACTGTAATTATGTAATGTGATAAACAATGCTGCATTGGCAATCATATCACAACATATAAAGAAATCGAAGCAACATGCTATACATTTTAAACTTACACAATGTTATATACCAAATTTATTCAATTAAAATAAATGTTGACGTTGAGACCATGGGACACCTGCCTTTGAGAGTTGGTGGGCTTTCTCTGAATTCAAATCTTACTGGAAAGAAGTAACTCTCTTTCCCTTTTCAGCGCCCTCGTTTTCTAGAAGTTGTCTCTCTTTGTGAGAATGTAGCATAGCATGCACCATATCACGAGGGAGGATGACTTAATGATAACTCAACTAGATACCACCCTCAGAAAGCTCAACAATCTCAATGCTTACCACTCGTCCAGCCTCTCTTCCCTCTTCCTCCTCTTTCTCACTTGTCTCTTCCCATAGGACCATTTTCCCCATTTTATTATTATTTTTTTCTTTTTCATAAGAAAGCACAATGAGATAAGACAGGTCATTTGCTAATCCTCTTCTTCATTGGGGGGTGAAACTGCAAGGGAATCTCAGGCTCCAGTTTAGTCTCTGAGAATAGAGACTCTCTGGTCTCTGTTTCCCTAACTGTGTAAGGGGCCAAATAATTAAATGCCTCCCAGACCAGTTCATGGGATGGATACAAACTCAAAGTGAAATAGTAGGTGTCAAAACACTTTGCAAAGTGAACTGATATAAAAATATTTGGTGCATTGTGTGAGTTTAGCTGGTCTCTCTGCCTGTCACTATAATTATGTAATTGACCCCCTACTATTCACCTAGTCTTTCTGACCACAAATCCTTGAAACAATTAAAGTCTGCACGTCAGATTTGTCTTCAAGGATTTCTAGGGCTTGCCACTGTGGCATTAATGGACAGAACCGGAGAGGTGGAAGCAGTTTATGATGAATGTACTTTAATTGCTCTTTGGTCTAACATAGTAATAGGAAAATTCATATAATTGACAATGTAAAGGTTCCTACTGTTAGCAGCTGCTTTAAATTTAATGGAGCTGAGATTGTTAATAGTCTTTTCTTCACAGGGGTCTTTCCTTTGGCAGCCACAGCACAGAGCAGGCATGTCCCACCATCCACACTTCCCCTCCAGGCCCACAGCCCAGCCTTCCTGTGGCAGAGATTATGGGGAATAGTTCAATTTGCACCTTTTTGTCTTGTCTTAATTATCTGGTGGAACCATTGGTGGTATTCTCTCCCTGTGGACTTCTCCTTATGCAGCATGATGTTATAGAAATATGGTTCTAGAACTGAACCAGGGTATACTGGCTGTAATTTTGGACAAGTTTCTCGAACATTTCTGAACTACCCGTATCTAGACAATATGAAAACTAAACCCTACACATTATAAAATAACCGACACAGGGTATGAGATGTGCTTATTAAATATCAGCCTCCTGTTTGCTCTCTGTACATCATACCAGATGACTTAAATTAGCCCAACCCTTTGCCATCAGTTTCTCTGTCTTCACTGTCTGGTTTGCCACTCCTGTCAACAAAATGACACATAAAGCAATCTGACTTTGCAGTGAAAAATTCCTTAGAGCTGTCTTCCTTTTCCCTACAAGATCTAGTTTGCTTTACTAAACAGCCAACATGAATCTTAGGTTGTAAGAAAACTGCAGCAGATTCAGCACAGGGGAGTCCTGTTGCTGGAAACTTGGGGTCATTACTGCCGGATTAGGTTTATTGGCATAAAACTGATTCCCAAGTGCAAGTCACAGCCAGAGTAAAGCATAAGTAATTCCATTTAGTGATCGATGCCTTTCTTGTAAATGAAAAACATCAGATTATAAAATTGAGTATGAGAATATGTATGTGTCTAAGAGAGAAGAGGAGGGTAGGGGGAAAACAAGAAGGGAGAGAGATGAGAATTCTGCTGGGGCTCATACGCCTGCAGGAGGAAACATGTATAATGCGGTTTCTCACTAGGCCTGCCCTAATTGTTCCCCTTGGCTGCAGATCAAGCTCATTTTTTTCCCCTGTCACCAGCCTTCTCCAGGTAAACCAAAGCCACAGGTGTTGAGTCAATTCTCTCTGCAATCACTCAGACTGTTTCCTTGTGCAGGGACTTCACAATTAGTATTAACCGGGGATACTATCATCCATCCTGTGAACAGATAGACATTAGGATGTGCCCAAATCAGATCAATGGAATATTTATAAACTGCTGCTGTAAAGATTCAGGAGGAATACTGCAGTTTCATAACCTTTTTATTTCCTACACATCTTTTACTTTACTTTCCCTGATCCTTCCTCTTTCTAATTATGCTGATTCTACATCTGATCTTCAAACCAGTTTGTAGGACTGCATTCAGAGGATATGGGCATCTTGCAGGTTTCTTTCATAAGAAAGGGAAGTAAAACTTCAATTTAGTGGTCTGTTTTTCTATTGATATAACCAGTTGTCCACACTAAAGTTGACTTTAAGCAGGTTGTTTCTGTCACATGAATGGACAGTTTAAAAAAATGTAACAAACAAAATAAAAACAGACTCATAGATACAGATAATAGACTACCAGTTGTCAGAGAGGAGGAGGATTAGGAGCTGGGTTAAAAAGGTGAAGGGATTAAGCAAATTAAAAACAAACTCATAGACAAAGACATGAGTTCTGGTAGGGGGATTACCAGAGGGATAGCAGGGTGTGGAGAGGTAGATAAGGTTAAAGGGGGGAATAAATGGTGATGGAAGGAGACTTGACTTTGGGTGGTGAGCACACAATATAATATACAAATGATGTATTATGAAGTTGAACACTGAAATCTATATAATTTTTTTAACCAATGTCACCCCAATAAATTCAATAAAAATTAAAAAATACATATATATAATGTAATATATATAAAGAAATACATTGTATTTAATGGCACTGAATTCAAGGGAAGACTTATAGGCCAATAAGAAGTCATAAAGAAGGATAAGGTAAGATTTTCTATGTTATAGAAGGATGCATTTTTGTAATCACAAGAGTAAAGGCTCAGAACAAGACTATAGTTTGAAAAATTAAAATATTAGAGGCCTTTTTCTTAGTTTCTTTGACAACAGGTTCTGTTCTTCAGAATAATGTTGTTGAGAAATGTTTTTGCAAATAAAGTGCATGTCATCAGGTGTAAAATAACGTGATTTATTTAGATGTTTCCTACTTAGAAGTCTGAGAAGTGTGGGAAGAGTTTCCGCTGTGACAATGAGGTCAGAATGAGGTCAGCCCTGCATAATGGCAGAAAGGGGTTTTTCTGAGCCTGCATTCTCTAGAAATAAGAGGGTACTAGAGAATTATGGTATCTTTTTCTAATTTTTCATAGTTTTCATAAATTAAGTGTGCTGTGCATTCACACTGCTTTATTTCCTCTGTTTGATATCATTGCTGCATTGAAAAAAACTATAAAGGCAATAGGTAGGTAAATCAACATTATAGAACCTCCATGTATAAATTAGGGGAGTAAAAAAATAAATTTTCCTCTATTTTTCTAGAGAGAAGAGTGATGTAATCCAATGACTGTGGAGGAGGGATATAGACTGTAGTGGGAAAAGACCAAAGTTAGGAAGGAGAGATCCAAAGCTACTGCAATAATCCAAGTGAGAGATAATGGAGAGCTGCCATGAGGCGGGGCACAATTTCGAGATTCAATCAGTAAGATTTGGAGACTGACTAGATATGCAGTTAAAGGAGGAAATACAGTGAAAGCCCACTGATGCATTTCTACCTTTGTTCACAGACTCATGTTGATATTGTTAAATAAAATAGAAAAAAAGAGACACAGATTTGGAGTGAAGCAAATGAGCTTGCTAAGACTCACTCTGGTTATAAATTCATAAGCTCTGAGGTGTGCTTTTTCTTTATTCTCACATATCAGTTTATGGGCTAGTTATTTCCCTGTCAATAATAATAGGCATTAAAGAGATTACTCAGAAAGGGCTACACATATAGCCCTTTTCCTCTATAATGCCCTGCTCAGACAGATGTCCTCAGGTGAGATATGGGGGTGTGTAGTTTAGAGAAAAGACCAATGTCTGAGTGGCCCATGATGAGAATGTAATAAATGAAAAGACCCAACATGATCTAAGATATGGCATCCATTTGCTAGACCTGGCACGCTGGCTTTATTACAGACGGCCATAGGTTATCCGCATAGACAGTGACAGATCATTTCACAGGGCCCAGCAAGAGCCAGATCCATCTGCCTAGAAAAACAAATAAATCCCAGTTCAGAACTGAGGTTAAAAAAGACTTACAGAGCACAGTGATGCATGTGTACCTCTCTGGGTGGGTTATGGTGGCTGGCCACAGGAGGTTACCCTCATTGGTTCACATCTCCTGCCACCTGGGGACACAGCCAGCTCCTGGGCTCCTATTGCAGGACTTTTTCCCATTTCCCTTTCTATGATCTGGTTTGGGCAGAGAAATGGACAACAGGCTGGGGGAGGATAAAAAATACACAAGAGAGGGAAAAGAGTCTCTCTCTGAGCAATCTGATAAAACAAAGCATAAATCTTTAACTGCATGACCTTTCAGCTCACATGATTCTCGGTACAGAAGGATAAATCAGGGCTCATCTGAGAGCGGGGGGAGGGTGGCTTTCTGCCTTCCAACATGAAGCAAGCTATTTGTGGAAAGCACATGGATGTGTCATTGTTTTTAATAGAAATTCAATTGATTTCCTAGAAATTGAAATATTCTCTCGGTTGGGAAATAAAATTTGTACTTGGTGTTCCACCTTTGGCGGCCCCTGGGTGGAAAGTCTTATTGCACATTGCTAGAATTAGCAGAGAAAGGGCAAGTGAAAAGTCTTGGGGGGTCACACTTCCTCATAACGGGAGACTTAAATGCAAATAACACTGGCAAAGGTTGAGGGCTGCACAGATGCAGCTCCTACAATATAGTGCACTCTGTTGTTGTTAACCCTTCTTTTGCTGATCTCTGTTTTCCCTGCCCTGTGTTGCTTTCTTGCCATCAAAACCCATAAATATTGCATTAGGGCCAAGGATGGGTTCCTGGGTTCAACAGCACAGCAAGTATTTTCTACCTGAGGGCCTTGGCACCCTATTGCAGCCAGTCTCTTTATCCCAGCAGCCAAAGTAGTGAACATTTTAAAAATACTTGTTTCTTAAATGCATGGAGAAAGGATCATGCTTTTGCTCAGCTAGCTGACAGTCAGTGCTATCAAATAACTGAAGTTTCCCCACTTAAGAGAAATTTTTTCTTTTTTACTTTTTTTTTTTTTTTTTTGGAGGGGAGTGTAGTGGGGATGATAACCAGAAACAAGAAGACAGTAAAGTAGTAGTTTGAAGATAGAATTGCCAACCAAACTTCATTGGCAAAACCAACTATTTGAACCCATGTAACCAAGGAAGAATTTCATTTCTTCAAATGCTGTTCTGTTAGCAGGTTATTTCCATATTCACTTTTTCTAAGAATGTTCAAGCTGTTAAAATACAGAAAAATAGAGATAATTTAGGAACGAGTTTTGATTTTTGGGTAGTATATCATTAATTTGTCCTTCATTTACTAATATTTACTATTAGTTTGTCCTATTTCTTAAGATTTATTTATGGCCTAGTAGGGACCCATTGTACTACAAATTAGAATATCAATGTACTTTTTAAAAATATATTTTTATTTATTTCAGAGAGAAAGGGAGAGGGCGAGAGATAGAAACATCAATGATGAGAGGGACTCATTGATTGGCTGCCTCCAGCATGCCCCCTACTGGGGATCGAGCCCGAAACCCAGGCATGTGCCCTTGACCAGAATCTAACCCAGGACCCTTCAGTCCCCAGGCCGACTCTCTATCCACTGAGCCAAACCAGCTAGGGCTCAATGTACTTTTTGTTGACTCAGAATAATTTGGCCTCTCTGTATTAGATACCAGGTCTATGTGTTAACTTGATGATAATTCATCTAATTTAAAAATTATTAGTTTTACCCATTTATGTATGCAAATGGTAAGCAGTTGATATGATTTTTTTAAAAACATTAGAAAACACAGAAAGGAATTTACCAAGGGAATGGCAAGTAAGTTTATATTTGCTCTTATCAATGTATTTCATAAATATTTATTAATATTCAAATAAATGTGTTTGGTCCTGGTTTTGAGAATAAATTTTCTATTGACCACATTTTATTTATTATCAGGGTTCTAGTAGAAATCCACTAAAAAGTAGTTCAATATTCCTAGTAATGTATGAGAAAGGAGAACTTATTGTTTAAAAATGATTCACATAACTTTTTT